>NC_038241.2:2971219-3120741 GCF_000004515.6 Glycine max
GTTTCTTTTTTTGCTTATACCATATTCTAGTTTCTACCTTTGTTATAATGGTATGATACTAGTTTGAACCAATTATATAAACTTCGCGCTTAGATTTTTTTTTTTTTACAAGACATAAGATTGCTTAATATATGAAAAAATATTGAATTTCTTTCTAATTCGAATCTCATCCATAATGTGTTGTTTATTATAAATTCTTGAAAGGAGTAGTATTGTTATAGATAAATATGGGATAACTTGTCCACTCAGTGGTTGAGTAAGTAAATATAAAGGGTGAGGTTAAAATCTCATTGTCTATTTTTAGGTAAAAAAAACATTGAATAAACTTGGGGTTTTGAGTTTTTTAGTTTGATTTTTGTGTAGCATACTTTTTAAAGTTATCATAAATGTTAAAGTAAATTTTTTATCATATACTACTATTATTTTATGATTATGAATTTTCATATGTTAATTTATGATCATATGAGTTTTATCAATGCTAATTTATGATTGAACTATTAATCATGTAAAAACTAGTTATTATATAATTTTTACGATTGACTTGAACTTTGTTATAAGTTGTAAATCTCCCTTTTGGACCCATATCAAACTTGATTTTGGACTAAAAACAATTCACTTCTTGTTGAAGCATCCAACTTTTGTGTTGAAGGCCGAACTCTTTGACAAAAAAGAAGGTCAAACTCAAACATTGAGCACACAACAATCAAAGTTTTCTCAAGTTTGTACTTTCAAAATTGAGAAATAGACATGTTCATGCTACAAGGAAATAGTATATATATATCACATTGTAATTGGTTTAACACGGGTGTTTATTTCCAAATAATAATGCTAAGTTAATATCTTACAATATTTTTTTTAACAATCAACTAAAAAAGATATTTATAAAAGTAAATCTAGGACAAATACAACAAGTAGTCAATAGAACAATTACAATAGGTATAACTTTTTTTTAATATGTAGAAATCAAACTTATGTATCAGGAAACTTATAACAATTCACACACTACTTAACAAAAAGTATAGCATTTACAATAATTATGTTAAGAGTAACATTTACTATAAATTGAAATGGGTTAATTACATTACACAAAATATAAGTGACAATTACATTATACAAAAAATAAATATGCAATTGTAGCTTTGTCAACCATTAATTGTATTTGGCCAAGTTTGTTTAGAAGGTATTAATTTTTATTCTAAGGTATTATTTGACAGCAGTGAAGATGGGAAAAACACGAGTTCATTGTATTTTGTCATTACACATGCCTTAGTTTGATACATTGAAGTATTGTATTTATTTTTTTCATGCAACTCTTATCCTTCAAAATTTGTTTTACATGGATCCAAATTGAACTCATTTTAAAAAATAAAAGACCTAATTAAAAAAATTTAAAAATAAAAAGACCAAATCAAACCTAATTTAAGTGGGTTAAAAGTGAGTCTCAACAGTGGTTAACAAAAAAAAACGAGCCACACCATATATTTCATCACATTTAAATAATTCACTCATATTTTACTTCGATGACACAACTTTTAAGTAACTCATACTTCTATATTTTTTTATAATTTTAAATTAATTTTATTTCACTAGAAAAATATTGTTTTTTAAGCAAGAAATTGTTTTTTTTAAATAACCAATGCTGCTTGAATAAGGTCAAATGGAAAAAAATAAAATAAAATAAAAAGTTCCTTAATTTAAACAATTCACTTAAGCAACACTCTATTGGAGTTGTTTTAACTTTAAGATATAACTTACAAATCTTATTTTACCAATTTAAGTCTATGATGTTTAAGCAAAAATCTAATTTCCAATGTAATTGTTTGAGTGGCTATGTTTGGATCTCTTAAGCAAAATTTTGGATTTGAGTTTCATGGATGAAAAAAATGTGATTAAGAAAAGAATTCCTACTAAAGGTGGTCAATCAAATTTTCCAACAGAATTAGTTATCGGTAAAATTAGTGATTTTTTTTATCAATGACATAGTGACTCTGTCATCCTTAATTACAATCATCATCTAAAGTTTTCATTTTTGTGACCGTGTTGCAATACTTTTGTGTGATGATTGCCTAAGTTTGTTGAAAACATTGTTAATATACTATCTAACAATATCATCTTTTCAACCACAAAAGTGTGAAGAATGACTTTAGCTGAGTACTTAGTATTCCATATAGCAGACATGAACATAAAATCAATAATATATACAAGTAGAAGCTATGATTAAACATATGCAGCTAAAAATTTGCATAATGATGCATTGTGTAAGAAAAACCGTTAGATGTATTAATTTTTAAATGAATGGTTGAGATTAAAAGGGTAAAAATATAAATTAAAGATTTCTCTCTCACTCAATCCCTCTCTCGCCTCCCTTTCCCATTCAACCCTAGTTTTCTCACTCTTTCCCAACATTCCTCCTCTCTAAAGGGGGTGGGGGAGAAAGGGATAGAGTGGGAGATCTTCTTCCCTCACCCCCTTCCTTATCCAACCAACGCTCCTTCCCTCCAATCTGACCAAGCCTCAATGTCTTTCACCCTTTGCCTATCAATAGACAAACCATATATTCTTTTCTCATTGTGTCATTGAGTCAACATCTCATCAACACAAATCTTCACCACACCATTAATTAACACCAAATCATTGGAATCAAAAGTTCATTGTCATTTTTCCTGTGACATGCCTTATCGTGTTCGATTTCAACTCACCATACAAATCACTGGTCACCACACAAGATTTTATTTTTTTTCAATCTCACTCAGAGAGGATCTAGAACCTTGGAAGTTTAGAGGATCTAAAGCCTTCCTCCTAACCACTTCTCAAGGATATCATTTCGTCATCATATGCATTGGCATCGATCTATGATATTCTATAGAAGATTTCCTCTTGATTGTAGCCAAATATCTGATAGGCAACATATATATAAATTCAATTTTTGTGAATTTTTTTATTGTTATTCAATTTTGCCCTTGGTATATCCATACACAAAATTATATTTTGTGTACTAGATACATCAGTGCAAGTATAAATATCCAAGACAAATATTTTTTAAGAAAACATCATATATATATGTTGGGAAAACACAGACTTTTCCGCTTCATAAAGTTAAGATAGACACTTAGTAATTAAAGGTAGTAATGGGAGCACACGATTATAATTCTCCAATATTGAGATTCTTCCACTATATAAAAGAATAGTAGAGTTACAAGGATGTGTTTACAAAATTGACGCATTCTATGGTGGATCACTCAAGAAGGTTCTAGAAGGTTCCACACATCTCTATAATATTCTAGAGGTTTCCACATTCTTTCACAAGCTTCTAAAGAGTTCTACACTACTCTAGAGTTTTCTAGGACATTCTAGAAAGCTCTATAATTTTCTAGAACCTTTCCAATTAAGGAGGGATCCCAACAAATCTCCTCATCCCCACTTAATTGGGGGGTAGTAGCAAACCGACACCTTGACAACAATCTTCAAACTTCTTTGTCGGTAGTACTTTGGTCATCATGTCTGACCAGTTCTCGTCTGTGTGAACCTTGTCGGATCCAATGATACCTTATGTCAATGTGCTTTGTGCGGGAATGAAATGTTGAGTTCTTTGCCAAGTAAATTGCACTTTGATTATCGCACTTCAACACATACCTATCTTGATCTATTCCCACTCCTGCAACATGTTCTTCATCCACAACATCTCCTTGTAAGCTTTAGTGGATGCGATGTACTCCGCCTCAGTGGTGGATAATGCAACACACTTTTGCAGCTTTGATTGCCAGAAAATAGCTCCCCCTGCAAAACTAGTTAGGTATCCCGATGTTGATTTCCTTGAATCAATATCACCGGCCAAGTCTGCATCTCTGTATCCTTCTAACACATGTTTTCCTTTTTCCAAAGCATAGACATTTTTTGGAAGTTCCACGTCGATATCGGAGGATCCATTTGACAGCAACCCAATGTTCATTCCCCGGGTTGGCCAAGAAGCGATTGACGACTCCAACTGCATAGGCGATATCTGGTCTTGTGCATATCATTGCATACATGAGACTGCCTACTATAAATGAATACGAAATCTTCTTCATTTCCTCAATTTCTTTCTCACTTGTGGGACTTTGCTTCGAACTCAGCTTGAAGTGTCCTGCAAGTAGTGTGTTAACCCGACTTTGATTTGTGCATGTTGAATCTTTCCAACACCTTCTCAACATACCTCTCTTGGGATAGCCATAACAGTATTTTCGTCCTACCACGGGTTATTCTCATCCCAAGGATTTGTTTAACCGGTCCCAAATCTTTTATGGCAAAACTCTTGCTTAGATCTTTCTTCAAAGCAGTTATCTTTATGCGACCTAGTCCAACAATCAACATATCATCCAGATAGAGTAGAAGTATGAGAAGGTCACCACTTGCATACCTCTTTATGAAGACATAATGATCGCTTTCCGTCCTTTTGAAATCATGTTCTACCATGAAAGCATCGAACTTCTTATACCATTGCCTCGGTGCTTGCTTAAGGCCATATAAACTCTTCGTGAGGCGACACACTAAGTTTTCCTTGCTCGGAACTTTGAATTCCTGAGGCTGCTCCATGTAGATCTCTTCCTCTAGATCACCATGAAGGAACGCTGTCTTGACATCGAGTTGTTCAATCTCCAAATCTTGCACTGCTGCTAGGCCAAGGACAACTCGGATGGATGACATCTTTACCACGGGAGAGAATATTTCTTCAAAGTCAATGCCTTTTTCTTGACCGAATCCTTTGACAATCAACCTAGCTTTATAGCGAGGCTTTGATTTACTACCTTCGGTCTTGATTTGATACACCCACTTATTCTTCAAGGCTCTTCTCCTTTTTGGCAGCTCCACCAATTCATAGGTGTTATTCTCATGCAAGGATTGCATATCTTTTGCATGGCTCTTCTCCACTCTTCTTTATGAATATAATTGATTGCTTCTTTATAGCTTTGAGGTTCCCCGTCATCAGTGAGCATCATGTACTCCTCTGTGTTATATCGAGTGGATGACCTTCTTTCCTTAGAGGATTGTCTCGGCTATGGCTCTGACAGAGAGCTAGATTGAGGATCTTCTTGAGTTGGTTCACCATGAGTTTCCTGATTTCTTTGCTCTAACACAGGCTCATGATCTTCAGCATCACTATTTTCTATCGTGTCATTATCCTCACGTCGAACTGGAGTAAGTTCAGTGTTCTTGTTGCTTCTCAATCTTGGCTTCTCTGAATTTTTAATGTCTTCGATCGTTTGGTCTTCGAAGAATACAACATCTCTACTATGAACAACCTTCTTATTGATTGGATCCCAAAGCCGATAGCCAAATTCATCTTTGGGTGAGTGAAGGTAGATACATTCCTTTGTCTTTGCATCAAGCTTAGCTCGCTCATCTTTGGGGATGTGAAAAAATTCCCTACACCCGAACACCTTAAGATGATTGTATGAAGATTTCTTGCCCATCCAAACTTCCTCTAGAATAGCCCCTTCCAAAGGAATTGATGGTGTAAGGTTGACAATGTCAACCACGACCATTATAGCTTCTCCCCAAAATGATTTAGGTAATTTAGCATGAGAAAGCACGCATCGAACTCTTTCTTCAATTGTTCAGTTCATTCTCTCAGCTAGCCCATTCAATTGTGGTGTCTTAGGTGGAGTCTTCTCTAGCCTAATGCCATATTTCTTGCAATAGGCTTCAAAGGGACCTCTATACTCACCTCCATTGTCAGATCATATGTTTTTTTATCTTTCTTCTAGTCTCACGCTCCACTAGAGCATGGAATTCTTTGAAGGCGCCAAGCACTTGATCCTTTTATTTTAACAAGTACAACCACACCTTCCTTGAATGGTCATCAATGAAGGTGGCAAAGTACAATGCACCACCAATGGATCTCTCGGACATTGAACATATATCAGTGTGTACAAGGTCAAGAATGTTCTTTCTCCTTGTGGGCGGAGAAGATCTTTTGAAAACAACTCTGTTGTTTTCCAGCTAAACAGTGAGAACAAGGATCAAGTGGCTTACCTTTCACGTTAGGGATGGGATGTTTCTGAGCTAGCAAGTGAAGACCCTTCTCACTGATATGCCCAGGTCGTTTATGCCATACTTCCATATCATCAGTGGTTATGTTTACCTCTCCTTTGCAGAGCTTAGCTTGCATCACGTATAATGATCCTTCCTTCTTTCCTTGAGCCATGACTAAACTTCCTTTGGTGAGCTTCCACTTTCCTTCACCAAAGTAGTTCATCAGACCAACATCGTCTAGCTTCCCAGCGAAGATAAGATTGAGGGGCATAGCCAAGACATGCCTCACATCTTTTAGGACAAGCTTGCATCCGGTGCTTGTTGTCAGAGTGATGTTTCCTATTCCGACAATCTTGCTTCTATCTTGATTTCCCATTTGCATCGTACCAAAGTCACCGCTTTGGTAGAATGAAAAGAAACTTCCATGTGGAGTAACATGGAAGGAGGCACCAGAATCGACAATCCAAAAACTACCATCACAAGCAATGTTTAGGATATTACCTTCACCAACGAGATATAACAAATCTTCTTTTGAAACTACGGCAGTAGTATTCTTCTCTTCTTGCTTCTTTGTTGGGCTGACTTAATGTTACTAGCCTTTTGATCTCTCTTGAAGGATCGACATTCTATTTTCTTGTGGCCCATCCTTCCACAGTAGTAGCATGTAATTTTTTAGCGTAATTTGGATCTATCTCAAGATTGATGTGGATCTCAACTCTTATTACATCCACGAGTCTTATTCCTACCCCGATTCTCAATAACATTAGCCTCAGGATGGATAGACTCACCTTGTTCCATTCTCCTTGCTTCTTCATCGAGAAGGCTGTCACTGACTGTATCCATGGTGAGCTTTCCTTCCGGAGCTGAGTTACTAAGTGTAACCACGAGTGTGTCCTAATTTTCCGGCAAGGAACTAAGGAGTAGAAGGGCTTGCAACTCATCATCAATCTTCATCTCAATTTTGGTTAATTGATTTACGAGCCCTTTAAAATTATTCAAGTGCTCAATCATACTATGACCATCCTTATACTCCAACTTCACCAACCGTCAAACTAAATTGGCTTTATTACGAGGTGTTTGCTTTTGAATCATGGACTCAAGCTTTGTCCATAATTCATAAGCATTTGTGTAAGTAGAAACATACTCGAAGAGAGTTTTGTCAATGTACTTACGGATCATAGCAACGACCTTCTGATTTAGTAACTCCCACTGAGTGTCACTCTTACCTTCTACCTTGTCTTTGTAGATGATAGGCTCATGCAAATCCTTGCAGTATAGATGATCCTCCATCATCAACTTCCAATATGAGTAGTTGTTAGCCGTGAGCTTGAACATGTCTCCATCATGAGCGACGTTATCCTCCATCTTGAACTGCACGAGCTAATGACGGCTCCGGATGAACTTGGCTCTGATACCACTATTGGAAAAACTCAGACTTTTCTGCTTCGTGAAGTTAAGATATACACTTAGTAATTAAAGGTAATAATGGGAGCACACGATTATAATTCTCCAATATGGAGATTCTTCCACTATACAAAAGAATAGTAGGGTTACAAGGATGTGTTTACAAAATTGACTCACTCTACGGTGCCTCACTCAAGCTTGAGGATAGAGACTTCCCAAGCTATTTATATTCTCTCTCGAAGAGTCTCTCTAACTTTCTAGCTTTCTTATTTATGTTCTCTTTCAAAGAGGCTCTCTAACTTTCTAGTTTTCTCACTCTAAGAAGTGGATTCACTCTTGTCTTGAATGGTTAAGAATAAAGACTCCTACCCTTATTTATACTACTCCACCTCCACAATGAATGGTAGAGATGACTTGTCATTAAAAATAATTATAAAAGTGAGAGATTTTACATTAATTAATAATATGTTTAAAAGAATATTATAAATTGAAAATAACTTTCATTACAAGTGGATCTTCTGAAATTGAGATAGATTCAAGATAGTCTATCATAATAATTACTTTTGAAACTATTAGGCTACCCACTTGAGATATTTATTTAAAAGAATGTGTTAAAAATTTTAAATTAGTCATTGATATGATCAAATTAATATATATAAATAAGAAATAATTCTTCCATTTTATAATGTGAAGTTGAATTAGACTTCAAATATATTGTAAAAATAATTCTATAATTTTTTTAATTTCATTTCTTAAATAGCGGTATGCGTTTGTGAATGTGATTAGCATTACGTAAAATGAAAAATAAAATAAAAAGTTTAAATTAAAGTAAAATATAAAAATATAAATCTAATCCTATTTTATTATTTATTTTTTTTTCTTTTCGATTTTTTTCCCAAAACGAACGGACCCTGAAAACTATTATCTGATAACAGTTTTGCTTTTGAAGCATGCTTTGCTTTGATGCATGGATGGATGAGTACGGAATGTACTTTACCCCCACAAAATCATTATATTCTCTTTCTTTTCCTTTCCTTGTTGCTGATACTGAAACTAACAGTGTCAGAGTTAGGCTTTTCCTTGTTGTCACCGACTAATAGGATAAGGATGGCAAGGAAACCGATAACAGTGTTTACAGCCTTCATCCAGCTGTATGCAATCAATTCAACAACTTGGATTTGGATGCATTGAACCATGTTGAACTACTTTGACCTCAACACTAGAAAACGAAGCAAAATAATACAAAAGTAGTTCATTCATGGACCATTGCAAGCGTTTTTGGCATCTTGTTGAGTATGTTACTCAATACAAAAGAAGAAAATGTTGGACAGGATTGCTACTTGCTAGTATCTAAAATTTAAATATGAAACTTTGCAAATATATATACGTACGTACTCCAACATAAAAAAACAATAATAATACTGAAAGTCCAATGCTGTATCTTTATGTTAAAACTTAAAAATATAAAATGTAATCTTTATTTTTTAGTAGCTAAGAAGATATTTATGAAAATGTTATTATTATGTATGCTAAAGTAGTGTACTTAACGGCCTCCCGTTATCGCAAACATTGACACGAAACACGCAGAAGTGTTGTGGCATTCGGTAGATAAAAATCTCTCGAAACATAGGCTTATAAAATGCCAAAGATTGGGCCATTTTGGTAATTTCATGTTACAAGATATGTTTTCTGAGTTCCCCTTTTGCCTATATAAATGCTAGTATGTAGAGTGAGCAAGTCACTAACTCAATTAGAATTCTTCAAAAAACTCTAGAATTTGCATGCACTGTTCTTCATACAATGGCATTACGCGAGCTTATTGTGATGGGGTTATTGCTGCTGGTTTGTCTTGCAAAGGTACACAAATTAGCATTACCTTCATTTCTCAGATAATTCAATTCTTCAAATCAAGTTCTTTTTGTTAACGTTAGTTTGTATCCACTTAAAGATGAGAGTGACGATTTTTTCTTTTTCTTTTGTTATTGTTATTTTGTCTTGTACAGGTTTCATCTGATGTTAACATAGAAAAGGAGCAAGATGAAGAATTTCGCTTTCCTGTTGACCATGCATGTTATTTATTTTTTTCCTTGGCAAAAATATTAGTCAAAATATTTCTTAAATTCTGTGATTTTCTTATGTGCTTGATGTAACCGTATATGTCATAATATCCTTACTGGAAATATGAAATTCTCTTCAGCTTATCGTGAGAGGCGGGAACAGAAGGCTAATGCAGGACATAGGTAAGCAAAACAGAGTATTTTGGATGCTTTATTAGGTTAACTTTGATCTTGTGCTTCCGGTTTTAAGTTTTAAGCATGAGTACTCCATTTTGCATTTTCACCAATGTATATATCATATATACATAAAAATCCTCTAGAATCAACCTAGTGGGTTTTCGTATAGCATACCCAAAATTTTATCTTCAAGAATGAAAATCAAAATAAGGTATAATTATTTATTTGATTTCTATACATGTATCCTCTTTTGGGTTTTAGTCTATATATTTAAAAATTACCTGATTTAGGTCTCTAAACATATATTTTTTTAAATCTATTTTAGTCATTACACATACATTTTTTAATCTTTAAACAAGTAGTAAATTGCTTTATGTATTTGGATCAAATGAGTTGAGTTATTAAATCTTAAAATAAAGAAATGTTTTTTGATATATTTGTTTGGGGTTCATCTTCTTGTTGTTTAATGGAGGATCCATTAGGAGAGAGATAAACACAAACATGGGGTATCGGAGACCCAATATTTTTCCATTTGTTTGGTGGTGATTAACTATAATTATGCAGATTGTGGAGGATTGTGCAAGACAAGGTGCAGTGCCCATTCAAGGCCAAATGTGTGCAACAGGGCTTGTGGCACATGTTGTGTGAGGTGCAAGTGTGTTCCACCTGGAACTTCCGGCAACAGGGAGCTTTGTGGGACCTGCTATACTGATATGACCACCCATGGTAACAAGACCAAGTGCCCGTAAAGCCCATAGAAGGTGAGCCCTATCCAATTGGGCCCTTCACACACCAAGCAAAGCTAGCATAGTTTAGTAAATAATAAATGTGTTATCTACACTTTTGTAGATTTGGATTTGTCATCTTTAAGATGTGTTCTAGTTTTTATCTTTGTTATAAAGGTATGGTACAATATGAATCAAGTATATAAACTTTGCGCTTAGATTACTTCATATATGAAAAAGTATCGAATTCCTTTTTAATTTGGGTTACATGATGTGTTGTTGATTATAGATTCTTAGAAGTACTAAAATTCCTATAAATAAGACATAACTTGTTCACTTAGAACCTGAGTTAGTAAATATAAATGTTGATTATAGATTTTTATTTTTTAAGTTATTTTTTATTAGGATTTGTTTGTTGGTGTCATGACTTTGGAATGAGAAATCGTAACACTTGTTACGATTTATTATTTTTTTAATTGAAGTTATAACATTATTTACGATAATTATTTTTTTTATGATTATGAAATTCTAAGGATTTTTTTTTTGTATTTTTGGGTTTATCACTTTAAAATTGTAAAATCTTTTTTTATAATTAATATTATGATTTACCACTTGAAGTCCTAATTTTTTTTAAAACTATTATTATGGTGTTTTTTTTATTTAACGTTTAAGTTTTTTGTTTTAAAAAATTATTTAAATGTATAATAAATAAACATGTTATATATTTTAATATTGGTTTTTTAAAATGTTTTTATTTATTTAAAAATTATATAATCTATTATTAAAAATAAATAATAAAATTAAAAACAACATAATTAATATATTTTAAAAAATAATATTAAAAATATGTAACATGTTTTAAATAATAAAATATTAAAATAAATTAATAACATATCAAATAAAATCATAAAAAATTTACTAATAATAAGTAAAGTTAATATTATTAATTATACATTTAAATAATTTTCTAAAAATTTTAAAAAACAAAAAACATAAAAAAAATTATAAATTTAAAAATAAAGTTAACTTAAACATTAAATAAAAAAACATAAAAAAAGTATACTAGTTAATATTATTTATTATACATTTAAATAATTTTAAAAAAATTTTAAAAAAGAAAAAAATGTAAAAAAATTATCAATTTGAAAATAAAATTAACTTAAAGTCATAAACCATAATAATAATTTTAAAAAAAGTTTTACAAGTTATAAAAAAATTTTAAAAAAGAAAAAAATGTAAAAAAATTATCAATTTGAAAATAAAATTAACTTAAAGTCATAAACCATAATAATAATTTTAAAAAAAGTTTTACAAGTTATAAAAAAAAAAATCCTTACGACTTCAATTAAAAAAATAGGAGTCTTAATAAGCATTACGACTTCTAACTCAAAAGTCCTAACATTTATTGCGACTTATCCCTTTTGAATAATTTTTTAAAACATATCCCATCAAAAAATAAAGTAAAAATTTATCTCCTTTCGATAAAAAAAAAAAGCCAAATATAAGGTATGAGGTTAAAATCTCTTTATTTATTGTTTAAATTTAAAAAAATATCGAATAAACTTGGGTGTTGAGTTTTTGATATTTATTTTTTTGTACCACAATTTTTAAAATTATTGTAAAAATTAAAAGTTAGTAATAATGCTGAAGTATAAATTTTATCTTATGTTAATTCATGATTTGTTGAATTATGATTGAAAAATTCATCATGTAAAAGCCCCTTATCACATAATTTTTGCAATAGGCTTGACTTTGCTACCAATTCGAAATCTCAATTTTGGGCCCATACGAAACCGAATTTCGGACTTAACACAGCCCACCTATTATTGAAGCTTCCTACTTGTTTTGAAGCTCAAACTCAAAACATTGAGCATAAAAAAATCAAAATTTTCTCCAAAAAAATATATTTTCAAAAATTGAGAAATGGACCTGTTCATTTTATGAGAAACAATGGGACGTGCCTCTATATATTTTAACAAAAAAATAAAATAAAAGAGATTTAGAAATATAAAAAAAAAGTAACTAACTAAAAAAGTAGTAGAGTTCTTCCTAGAAAGAGAATACCATAAAGAGAACACGAGATTAATGAAAATGTAAACATCAAAATGGGATATTTTCATTATTATTAGTATAGATTATACTCTTATTTAATTATAAATAGTCATCATTAATCTTTTACTGATAAAGGATTGGTTGATTTGGATCAATTATCGAGTGATAAAAAAAGTCATTTATACTTTTTAATTTGTATTTTTTGTTTACTTTATAATCGATTATTTTTTTTATAACTCGATAATATTTTTACCTGAAAGTTGCAGAGCATCATAATACAAACGTGATTGGTTATAATTTATAAAGCATTGCTCTTTCTGTAACATCAAAGGTGTTCTCTCTTTACCAGCAAAGAAAGAAAGGTCTCTAATTGTTAGGTAGGAGGTTATACTTTTATATATATATATATATATATATATATATATATATAAATGATCTTAATCAAGTCAAGTAGAACTATTATCCTTCACTTTTCTCTTCAGAAAACAAATATAACTAATTTTTGGACCGAAAAATAATCCCATAGAAATCTAATAAAAATACTTTGAAGAATTATGACAAAACTAAAAATCCTAACTACCATGATTATTAAAAGAAAACAGAAAAATACCTATTTAGTAAAGGATACTAGTTGGAGATTCTACTGTTAT
Organism: Glycine max; assembly: GCF_000004515.6. Taxonomy (NCBI): domain Eukaryota; kingdom Viridiplantae; phylum Streptophyta; class Magnoliopsida; order Fabales; family Fabaceae; genus Glycine; species Glycine max. The sequence goes on from NC_038241.2 coordinate 2,984,297, forward strand.
TGTTAATCATGGGGCATGAAGTTCACGTTTGGGGACGGTGTTCTAATTTCTAAGGATGTGCGTGGACTCTTATTTTGTTTGCTTTAAAACTTTTTGGGTGTGGGTCCATCTCACACCGGCCCATAACCCAATGGTCCATCGGCCTATTTTTTAGTGCTTATCATAGCCCACCCACCGACTGAAGCAACATGTTGCGTGTTTTTTACGTGGTAATAATAATAATATAATAGTATGGCCTAAGAGTGTTTGGGTCTATTGAATTCAACTTAATTATTGAATAATAGTAAAAAAAAAACATAATTATCGAATAAATTACATCTCCCCCGAACTTTGATGAAATTACATGCGGCACTCTTCCGTTTTGATACATTACTTTAACTTCTACTGCAAACAGTGTTAGTTACTACTAGGTATCCTAAAACTAAAAAGACTAAAAATATTTGGGTTGATAATTTTTCTCTTCAAAATATATCCAATTTAATATATGAACACCCCTTTAAAAAAGTGTATACAGTGAGAAGGTATTAGGGTAAAGAGAGGAAAATGATATTTCAATTCTTACATTTTTATAGAAAATTACTATATTTTATTTTATACAACTTTTCACTTTAAACAAACGAAATTCATTACATAACCGGCCGGCTCAGAGCATAGACAAATAGGCCCAAAGCCTATGTATTTTATACAATGAGAGGGTTGCCCTTTTTAGGGCAAAAATAATTAACATAAAAAATAATATTAGTATTAACTATACATATTACTAGAATTTTAAATTTTAAATTAATAAAATATTATTTTCATTCGAATACATCTAAAAAAAGATTGAGTGATATAATTATTTTATAAATTATAGCAGAATTAATTTCTAAACTTAATTACACCAAAGTTATTAACTAATTTTATATCACAAAATGTAAGAAAAATAAAGTTTTCAATAATTTTTAAAATATATTAATTTAAAATAAGTTTAATTACATAGCAATGAGCAAATATTTGTTGGAGGTGGCAATTTATAGTTCTCCAACAAAGGTTCTGTTTCTCCTCTGGTGACAAAGTGAGTTTTCAGAAATCATGTGTATTTTTCTGCAATAATACACAAGCATAAGAATTCCCAGTATTTATGTCCGCATGGGCAAGCATGCAAAGAGAAATATAGTTTAGGAAGAAGCTATCCAAGTGGAAAGCTAATTATACTCTCTATCATTAGCTAGCACAGTCCTCCTTAATGTCTCTACCAGGCTACATTATGCAAAGTTGCATACTATTCGTAAGAGAGGTATTTCATTTGGGGCACAGTTGTAATAAAAATGCCACTATTCTTGAGAGTCAAAAAGTTACTTCAGCTTTAGGATTGGATTAAATTCTCTACTATATATATATATATACTGCACAAAACGAAATCAACCACCGATAGGATTCAAAACATGATCAAATTATCTTTGTGGCACGAGAGATTTGGCTAGTGTGGAGAAAGAACATACGTACGTAAAGGGATGTGCTCCAATAATAGAGATGCATGTGAATGGTCCACTATCTACCTCCATGCACGTTCTTACTAATAGATTGCGAATTCTATAAGGAACTACTGTGGTCCAAGTTTAATAATGCATGGAAGATTCTGATTAAATTGTTGCCGGTATTGGATAAGCCGTTTCGGTTGGGAAGGTTCTGATTAAATTGCACTCAATACGCTGGAGAGGGGATCTGGTTGTAATATATACTATTCTGGCAGTTTGATGTAGGAATGCTATGCTAAGGGATAAATTCATTCATGTGTATAATGTTTCTCTAATCCTGTAATCCTTTTTGGTACTGCTGGTACCCTTAATAATATACTTTGTTTGCTGATGAAAAAATATATAATAATAATGCATGGAAGATGATGGAGTTATTTTCTTTAGTTTGGTTCTCATAATTGTTCTAGATTATCCAATAGATGAAGGAACTATTAGGTTGTCCTTAGTTCACACATATCGGGAAGCTAATACTAGTATATTAGATCTTTATTTGCAACTCGAGCGGTTAGTTTATTTTGTTTTCTCATCTCTGTTAATTATGTGCACATTTATACTGATATACGTTATTTTTTCTATAATTAAAGGGATCTTTTTTTATGTTACGCTTAAGAGAGTTCAAGTAGTTATTTTTATTTATATTAATTAATTTTAGAATTTCATTTCTGACAAGTTCTTGTACACAATACACAGCTGAGTGAGAAGTAAACTTATATTTGTTTGAGCTTAGTCCACATGCTGAATAACTTATATAGTTTAATTGTGTTCAATTTTTAAGCAAGGAAAACTTGTCAAATCTCTAAAAAGTTGAAAATGAAAGTCTTCTAATCTTGCCAACAATCTCCTATCTGGATGCATGTTGTACCTTTTAATATAAGAAAGGGAGGAGAAGGGGAGAAAATCAGCCGGTGAATTTGTTTAAAAATTTAAAAAAGTTAATTTTAAAATAAATGTTTTTTTATATAGATATTTTTTAAGAAGTAAATAGATTTTTTTTCTTAAAATAAATAACAAAATTATTATTTTTAAATAAAAAAGTTTAGATAAATATATTTAAAAAATAATTTTTTTATTAAAAAAATACTTATTTCATCAAATAAGTTTAAACAAGTAAGAATGATCATTGACCCTCGCACTAACCTACATAACAAACAATATCATTTAGTCAAAAATCAACTTTTTATTATCACAGAACAAACTCATGCCATAGTGCCATTGCTTTGGTCTGTGAAAAACTTGGACCGAAATTATGTCTAGCGAAGGTTATTCACCGTGGAATAATTGTTGCAGGGCTTAAAAATCTACAAAAGCTAAACTTAGTCCAACTCCAACCACCAAATACCAACCATTTAAATGGCGTGAAGAATAATATAGGTGCATGAAAACTAATAAAAAGCCACTATACAATTTATGCATCAGGGCAATAAATTAGAAAATTGAAGTTGCGATTTTTCAAAAGCAATCATATTAGGTGTATGTCAGATATGAAGTACATCAGTATAATATTTTCCAATATGTACTACCAAAAAAGTATAGACTGAATTTCAATATGTACCAAAAAAAAATAATATTAGATGTATGTCACATATGGAGCATAATATTTTTCGGATCAAACAAGTGATATTTTTTATTCATAAATAAGTTGTATTATCTTATGCTTATCTTATTTAAAATTTAAACTTTTTAAAAATATATTTGTTTTACTATTTAAAAAATTACAGCAATAGTGAATAATGTAATGAAAATGACAAAAAATACACAAATCATTATGGATAATAGATAGAGACTACTAGATTGTAGGTACTAACATTCAATTATATGTGTCGTTAGCATGCTTAATTATTTAGCTCTTTGATGCTTATATACCTAACGTCGTGTTACGACTGTATTGCATGAAGAGGGTGGATCAGTGTACAGTACACAAATGTCTTGTTAAATCAATAATCTATCTATCCTCAGATATTACATCAGTAGTCGACTGTTATTAATGGCATAGGCAATTTCTCATACCTGTGAACAATGATTGAAGTCGTGGCCTCTTCTTATTTGGTGTTTGTAATTCTAGTCAAGGATTGTGTAACTATTTTGTATATAAAGCCATCGATATAAGGGTTATATAATATATAAAATCATGTAATTGGTGGTGTAAAATGTTTTTTTTCGTGCATTGTTGATATGTAATTCTAGTCAAGGATTAAAAATTATCATCAGGAAATATTCAAAACTTTATACTTAAATTTGCAAAATTATTACGAGAGCCCACTTAACATAGGTAAGCACCACGTCATATATTCATCTTTGCCCTAAAAAAAGATGATTGATTATATTGAATTTAATAGACACGTGTTTTGCTTAGTAAAATTTTACGCGTTAATAAACAATAAATTAAATTATTATTAATATATTTTAAAAATTTATTATTATTTTTATAAATAAAATTAATTATTATAAAATTTAATAAATTTACTAGGCATTATAGTTCGTAATTATTTGGCAGAGGATAGAAAATTATTTATAGAGTGACCTAAAATATATTGCGTTAGATAAATGTTTATATTTATATCTATATAATTAAAATTCACAGTAAATAAGTATTTTTTAAAATAATTTATATTATAATTATAATTTATAATAAATATATATCTTAAAATATTGAAATTATATTTTTATATTTACAATTAACAATTCAAATTGAGATATAGATTAATTTTAATTATTGATATTTAAAAAAACTATTGAAATTCAATTTAGAGATAGAAATAAAAAAAGATATAATGAAAGAGATAAATAATTAATTAATAAATTAAATTAAGTATACATATAAAAATAAAAAGGGGTATTTTATTTATGATTGATAAAAAAAATAACTAGCAACGAAATTAGCATGTGAAATAGAAATACATAGAGAGAGAGTATGAAGAATTCATGTCTAATTAAGAGAACAAAAAAGGAATTTCACTCTATAAATTATCTATTACAGTTCATAATATAAGAGTATATATCAGTGTTTTGGTCACACTAATTCATAATTTAGGGGAAAAATATATTGTCAATGTATATACTATTTTTTCTTATCTTATTCATTTGTATCAAGGAAAAAAGTTTTTTTAACGATTTTTTTTTCAGTAAATAATTTAACAAATTGGTATTCATGTATAAATTTAAAGTCAAATTATGCTTTTCATTCTTTAAGTTTGATTTAAATGTTAATTTGATCTTCTTAATATTTTATTTAACTTAACCTTTTATATTAATAATTTGTTTTAGTTTTTTATTTTATTCAATTTAGTCTTTTAAGTTATATTTTTGGGTCAACATTTTTTTAACTTTACTTTATTTTCGAAATTTTATTAATTTAGAAGATGTTTTGGTACTTAATATGGATATAAAATCAAAATGAAGATAGTTAATGATGACAGAAATAAAGATCCAAGATTTAGTCAATATAATGGTTTTACCATAATAAATTTTGATTAGTGACTGAAGTACGGCGAAGTGTAAGAGGAGAAGAGATCATAATTCAAACATTGCCGATTATAAAACTTTCCTTAAAATTGAAAAAAAATATTAAGTTGGAGAAAATTAGTGTGAAAAAATAATTCACAGGACTAAATTAAAAAAAAAAAAATTAAACCGAAACTTTAATTAACTTAAAATATAAAAAATTATAGTATTCTCAACGTGAAAAACACAAGTTTGTGTCCAAGACCTTTGTTCATTCGTTGTCCCTTTCAGTTGAATGAGTGTGGTTGAAGACAAAGCGGGTGCTCTTTTTGAGATTGGCATGCTTAATATCAGAGGGATATTGAGTAAAATATGCATTAAACGGAAACACTGATGTACCGAGGAAGATTCCGGGAAGATGAAAACAGATAAAAAAAAAAGTTGATCAGTACGTACCTTACACTACAGTACATAATGAGACAAATGGTACTTTTTATTTGCACTATATGTCTTCGTTCTTTCATCAACAATATCTCACTTCAGAAAACGACATTAAGTCTTATTAATCAACTATAACCAGATGAACAGATCTTTGCTCGTAATTATTATAAGAGGATGATGTGATCGCATTGAGTTATCAAAAGATAATAATAGGTGATCTTGTATTTGAGTCATAAATAAATAGTTATATTAAATATTTAAATAAATAATTAAGTTAAATACTTAAAAAGAGGAATTGTAAAAGATACTTTGATCACTAAAAAAATACTAAGAAAAAAAAGATAGAAGGCATAAATGTAATATAAGAACTTCTGAAATTTCATTTTTTATGATGCTGTTTTTTATATATTGAAATAGATGATTTCGTCATTTATATCTCCTGGTCAATTTTGTATAAATTTTTCTTTTTAAAAAAAAAATATTATATAAGGAGGGAAAACAAATATTTAGAGAATTTGTAACAAGTAAATAAAAGGTTCAATTACCCTTTTTAATCTCAATTTTTAATTTTTGCTTAATTTTATTTTTAATAAATTAATTTGGTATATTTTATCTCAAACTTTTATGAAATTAATGAACTTTATATTATGTCATTTTACTCCTAACATAATTGTTTTTTTATCAACTTTTTATTTTTTTTCGTAAATTTTGCACCAAAATTTTTTACTTTTAGTAAATTTTATCCCTTTTTTTTATTTTCTTGGACAAAATTTATCTCAATTTTTTGCACTTATTAATATATAAATGATAGAAAATAAAATTTGTAAATTTCTTAAAAATTATGGATAAAATATGCTAGATTAAAAAAATGGGAGTAAAATTGGTTTAAAAAAATTAAGGGAAAAAATATATTTAAGTCTAATGAAATTTTAGTTTCAGTTTAAGGTTTTAGAAGTTATTTTCTCCATATTTTTTACCTTTCACTTAACCCAGGTTTGGAAGGAGAGAAATAGGAGGAAAGAGAAGATGAAATTAACATATATAGGTAGTTTCAATTTTTTTGTTTTCAACTTTAAACACCTACTGTGAATCGTATATTTTTTTCTTTAAAAAGTTTACTAAGAAGATGCAAGGCTCCTCACACAAGACTATGATGAGAGGATCTAAAGTGATAGTAGAATATAAAAGAAAATATTTACGTTTTTATGAGTTTTTGTGGCTTAAGCCCAAATCAAGCTAAAACAAGCACATATTTAATTTGTGATCAATATTTAAAGTTGAATTCCTACATTTTCATCAAGCAAATTTTGATCTAACCAACCATTGACTCGATGTGGATTATAGGATATAACAGGTATGAAAAAAATCCAACTCCAATTTTGGACTTCTGAAATGACGCATAAGTTTGGTAAAAACCCTAATCTATGCGGATTTTTGTAAGTTCAAATTGGACTATGATTGAGTCGAGGTAAAAAAAAACTCATATTAAATTTGTATTCAAAATTTAAAGTTTAAGTCTTACATTTTTCTAAGGAAATTTAGATCATAATAATCACAAACTTGTTGAGTGTTATAACAAATTAAGTCTAAGAGCCCAAAGTTAATTTGTACCTCTCTAAAGTCTAGTCTAAATCCAATTTATACCAGCTATTAATTTGCGGGTTAAGTTCATATTTGACTAAAGAAATATATAGTTGAATGAACAAATATTTATTCTAAAAACTCTAGTTTAAAATATCGGACTAGATTTTAAAATGTTAAGGTAAAAAGGAAATAATTTATTGTTAAATTTTTTAGCCTGTTTTAATAATATGGCTAATCAATTGTCGAATATTAATCTTTTTGAGGGAAAAAAAACACTTAAATGGATACAATATCTTTCAATGGAGTCTTTTTTGTTGACATAATTTAAAATTAACTAAGAGTGTGTTTGAATGAGAAAATTTTAAATTTTGAGAAATTTTAAATTTTAAAAATTTTAAATACTTCAACTGAAATTTTTTTATTTTTAAAATTTTGTATTTGAATAAAAAAAATTAAATTCGGGAAATTTCAAACATTTTAAAGATTTTGAAAACTTTCATGTAGAAGAGATGATGAAGTTAATAAAGAAATACGCAAACGTTAGACGATCTTTTTTTGTAAGAAGAGAATTTTAATTTCTTACATTTTAAAAGAAAATTGAAATTTTATTTAAAATTTTGTTTTAAAAATTTAAATTCTTTATCCTAAAACATCCAAATAATAAATTTTAGATTATAAAAATTTAAATTGTCTAATGAATTACTTTCTTCTAAATTTTTTTATCCAAATATAGTCTATTTAATGTACTTAACTTTTTTTAAACAGTGTCAGAATGTGTGATTGAGAATATAAATAATACACGTGACAGGAATTTACCATGCAGAATCCAGTCTTCTCAAAACGCAATTCCGTGAGCATAGCACGTCGCCGAATCAAAGTCCAACGTGCAGAGTTTGTTGTTTTGCGCTTAATCAGTGGGCGTCATTAATCATAAATTCTAGCGTTTTCGGTCTTCCTCTAAACACCTCAATAACGTCAAAAAATAATAAAACTATCGTAGCATTAGGGTAATGCTGCAACCTCCTTTAAAGGGAAAGAACCAAGAAAACAATCCTAGTTTCATATATTTAGGGAGAAACTTGACTAATCTAATTTGTCATGCGAAATAAATTTACTAACATTTTCGGTAAAATAAGGCTATGGAATTTTTTATATCATGTTTACTATAAATGTAACTTTTAATTATTTAATTAAAAAATAGTTTTTAATTTTTTTTAATCTTATTGGCAGAAGAAAGGGTACCTAATAGTTATAACCACCTCTTATATGCATAACAGACATGATATGGTTTAAGTTAATTACGGCAGGTGATGATTATAATTTTTTTGTTGGTGTTCGGTGTCATGAACAAAATAATAGCAGAAGTCACAAAAATAACTTTTTATATTATGTTATAGTATTTTTATCATGTCTTTTCGCGTAAAAATATTTTTGGATTTGAAACATGAATATAAACAAAGTAGAAAATAGCCTATTTTGCATTTATATTCAATATTTTTTTTAAAAAATAATAAGCTTCAAATTATTTAGTCATAGAGATTCCCATACTACAAAACTATAATAAATACATACGTGTATAGGGCTGAAATTTTGTCAATGTAAGTTCATTTACTTATTTATTTTAAAATATTTTGGTAAATTACACTTTGAAATAACTCTCTTTCTCTCTCTTTCACCCAGATAGGAATGTAAATGAAGCGATTTAAGCCAAACACTTAAACTTAGGTTTGGTTTTAAAAAACACTTAAACTTGACTTATTTATTTAAATAAGCCTACTTGAAAGTTGGAGTTTGATTTGTAAAAAAATAAATAGAATTTCAGTTTGTTTTGTTTAACTCCTTTACTTAATTAATTTTGTTTTTATGAGAATTTTCTTAAAATATTAGTTAATTTTATTAATTTAGAATTTAATAATTTTTATGTTGAGCATTTATTAAATTTTTTTATGAAAAACCTTTACTTTATCAACATAATCTAATTAAATTATATATTAATTTTAATCTTAATTATTGGTACATGATTTATAAGGATAAAATTAGTTCATGTTTTGGTTTTTGTTCTTACATCATGCTCTGTCACACATACATCCACAAAATACTTTATTTTATATTTTTTTTCTCAACTCTTAACTTATTTTAACGTAACGGACAAAATAATATTTTAGACTCCCACGAAATTTTGTAACTATGAGATTAGTTTGGAGTCAGACAAGTAACTAAATGCAAAACCCATGTACTAACGAATATTTAATTCTCCTACATTGATTTTTTCTTGAAGCTGAATCATTTTCAACCCAAACTCTAGACATACTTTTATCCCAAACCTAGTTACAAAGCAATACTCATATACAGAGTTCGAGCATTTAGTATTTTCAATTTTTAACTTGACATTAAAAAATAATCATGCCTTAAATATTCTAGCATACTTTAAAATGTTGTATCAAAATTTCTCAACTACCAAAGAAACTCCTGCTTCATGCACCCCAAAATAAAACAACACTCTTATTATTATGCTCTTCAACTTCAACGATTGACTCAACAACCAACCAGCCATAATAATGTGTTTCGTTAGCAGGCATTTTCTTTTTGAAAGATGGATTTATTAAGTTTGTTTCTATTTTTTAAGGTTTAATGTCACCTTCGCTATATTAATGATTCTTATTTTGTTTTAGTATATTAAGTTTTAAAGATTTTACTCCTGACATTTTTATATTTTTGAAATATATGGTTTTGATTCTTTTTTTAATTTTTTGTTCGAAAAATTAGTGTTTTATTATCTTTTAAATTTTAGAAAAAGAATCGAAATGATATATTTTGAACATATAAATAATTATAATGAAACTTTTAAAACTTAATGTATCAAAGTGAAATAATTATTAAACATAATAAATCAATAGTGATAATTGATGAATTAAATTATTATCTTATTAAATGGTTAATAGTAATAATAATAATATGGGAGTGAAAGTTATTGTTGTTCGTAGTTTCAAATCTATTTTTTTTATTTACTTAGTATTTTTAACTTTTTAAATAAAAAATACAATGATAGTTTTTAGTCGTTACCATGTTAATTTAATTATTTTAAAATTTAAAACATAGATGGACACTAACATTTCTAATAAAAAGTTTAAAAGATAACTAAAATGATACATTTAAAAAAATATAAAGAACCAAAATAAAACTTTTAAAACATAATGTATCAAAGTGAAACAATTTCGAAACATAATGAATAAAAAATGACATTAAACCATTTTAAAATTTAAAAATTAATAGAACATTAATTTTTTTAACGAAAAATTAAAAATCAGAATAATTATGAAAATACAGAAGATCAGAATGAAAATTTTAAAATTTAATATATCAAAATAAAATAATTATGAAATATAATAAACCAATAACCATTAAGATATTTTTTAATTGTGTACACTTAGATAAGAAACCACTTTAATGCTCTGAATTGATTCACGTATTTAATAATCAATATGTTATGGTTTAATAAGTAATTTTTAAATTTAAGTTCTAAACATAAAGCTACAAGCTACATAAAATATTTAGAAGGAAGGTTTATTGCTTACAAAAATTATAGTCTTAAATTTCAAGTTATGGATATCCAATTGCGTTGAATATTTGAGAAGAGAATTTTATTATACATAATTATGTTTGACTTAAGTAAAATTGTATTTAACAAAAAGTACAATGTGATTTTTGAAAAAAAAAAGTAGAATATGTTTTTCCACAGACATTCAATACAAAAGCTTTTTATTGTTGCACAATATTTTTAACTTAACATATTTTGAAGGAGTGGATGCCATCCATTACACCAGAATTAGTATTAGTAGAAAACAATATAAAGCTATTTACACAAAATGAATAACCCTTTGGTATTTCTCATGGTAAACCATAGCCAAGAAAAAAAATCAAAAGTTATCATGAGGTTTGAAGGAGGGGGTGATGCGTCAGGTCCTACTACGCCAACGCAACGCAAAACTTAAGAGATGGATATCCCCTCACGGGAAGCGCGTCGAAGGGGATGTGTTATGTTATGTGGGCCCCGTTTTACCAAGTCGTAGAACGCGCTTATGCATGGACCCCACTGAGTCTCCCTAAGCCTCAGATCATGTTCTTCCTTAATTTCACTCACTCCCACTTCGTTCCGTGTCGTGGTTTCCCTTGCCCCTCAACACCCAGTGATGGTGGCGCTGTCGCTGTTGGGGAAAATCCGAATCCAAAAGTGGTAGTAGATGACGAGAAAAGCCCAAGGCGGAGAAGCATCCCAGACGCAAACAAACTCGGACAATGGTTAGAAACATGACACGCAAGTACTGCAAAAAGTAGAAGGAGAGAAGAAGAAGCGCTCTCGCCGCTTTATTCATTTCATTTTTGGACCTTACGGAGACACCCCTCTTTCTTGTCCTCTACCCTTTACTTCTCTCCACACAGTATATATGTTACTTTCTGCTTGGTTTCGTCTTCCTCTCCATCTCTCTCGCACCTCATGTTGCTCGATTTCATCACCACCGCTGCGTAGAACTCTCTTTCTTTCTTCGTCTGTTTCTTCCTTAGACCATGTCGCTCAAGCGCCCCCCCGATGATGGGAAAACTCCAGACGACAAGCGTAGAAAGCCTCCTCCTTTCTCCAGGTGCGTCTCATACTCCCAAACTCATCCAATTGGGGTTTCTTCAATTGCCATCCAATGTCATTAATTTTATTGTCGGCGCCAAAATCCTCGCGTGAATTGCATGTTTGTTTAAATGCCGCACAGAATTGAACCTTGTGTTGATTGTTTAAGCTGAAATGTACACTATTAACATCATTGGATTTGGATGAATTTATGTGTTGCTAAAGAAAAATTGGAGTCATTCCAATAGTGAATGGAAATGACAAATCAAACACACACTAAATGTCGCTATGTACTATATAATTGATTAACAGAACTGTGGAGTTTTTTTTTTTTTTGTTTTGGCATTTGACTTTGATTGTAATGAATAACGTGTAGTGTGGTGCGTGACGTGATGAAGTTACAAGCACTCGGGCATTTGCTGGAGCCAATTCTAGAGCCCTTGGTTCGTAAAGTGGTATGAATTTCCCCTATCTTTACATAATGAATTAGTTGCATTTGTATTTCTGTTATTCAATTTTCTTTTCTGTTTATGCCATTTCATGGAGATATGATACTGTTTATTACTCTTGTGGTTTGTTGATTCTTTGTGGACATGATTGTGCATCTTAGAATAATTGAATTCGTTTAGTTAGAAAATTTAAGTGTTGCTCGTGAGTTACCGCCATGCTTTGCAGGCTGCAGATAACTTGTGTTGCATCCAGTTTATGGTGCCTATTGTTTTTGCCTAACTCCAGGTACCATTTCCACCTTGCAGACAACTGCAGACGGCTTTCTAACTAATCCTTTGTCCATATAAAACATCTGCATGTTAGTTATTCCTCATGCAGTCACATATACTACTTCTGTATTGGATTTTGAGCATGTCGTGTCACAGAAGACTTACAAACAAAGGATTTACTTTAGACCTATTTCATGACTTGTTTAAAAACCTATCATTGGGCTTCAACTATTAGATGCACTGGAACAAGTTTAAAAATATTTAATTTGATAAAAGTGAGCTACTCACCTAGTTTCCTAGATTTGTCTATAAATAAAATGATAAACAAGGAAAAATGAAGGGAAAGAAAACGCTTGAATTTGTTCTCGCACCCTTGTCTCCTAAGTTGCCAACCTTTCTTTTTGGGCTTTGACTGGAACAGTTCATGCCTGAATTTGTTCCTGGAGGACTTACCAAAAATGGGTTTTATGCTTCCATTATCTTGTATATGGAAATCATATATGCCGAGTTACATGAACAAAAGACTAGTTTTAGGTTATGCATTTCATAATTTAATCCTGCACCTTATTATTTTGTGATATTTGTGAGATAAATGAACCAACAACATCAAGTTGTGTTCATATTGTGCTATGAGTGGTAAGTCCAGTAATGCTGCAAAATTTATTTCCCTTTCTAGGTCATTAGTTTTATAAAGAAGTGGATGTGTGATTTTTGAACTGAAATTTGAATTTTGGTCCTGTAAGTGTTAGTTCCACTTTTATTGATAATTGATATCAGATACCAATCATATGTGACCTGTTTACAGGTTAAGGAAGAAGTTGAAGCCGCCCTAAAGAGGCATTTAACCAGCATGAAACAGTAAGAAATAATCTCCTGCTGATTATTTAAATTCCAGTGCCTTGGACATGGTATTGAGCGAAGGGAATGGATTGGGAAAACAAGTTTTAGCTGAATGATTTGAAATTGTTTAGCTTGACTCTAGTTGTTTCTGATGCATCCTTTTCACTTGTTTTCAGGACCTGTGGAAAGGAGTTTCATACTACTGAATTAAGAAATTTGCAGCTGCAGTTTGAAAACAGCATTTGTCTTCCTGTCTTTACAGGAGCTCGAATTGAAGGAGAGGATGGCTCCAACTTAAGAATAAGTTTAGTTGATGCCCTAACAGGGAAGGTTGTTAGTACAGGACCTGAATCGTCAGCTAAGGTGGAAATTGTAGTCCTTGAGGGTGATTTTGAAGAGGAAAGTGAAACTTGGATGCCTGAAGAGTTCAAGAGCAATATTGTGAGAGAGAGGGAAGGAAAAAAGCCTCTTCTTACAGGAGATGTAATTTTATATCTTAAAGATGGGATTGGTATGGTGGGTGAAATTTCATATACAGATAATTCAAGCTGGACAAGGAGCCGTAGGTTCAGACTTGGAGCAAGAGTTGTGGACAACTTTGATGGTGTTGGAATAAGAGAAGCAAAGACAGAATCATTCATTGTCAGGGATCACAGAGGAGAATGTGAGTGTATATATATATATATATAACCCTTATCTGCTTAGATGTATCAAGCTAATGTTTCATATGCTATCAAAATTTACTTTTAGACTAATTTTGAACCCTAAACGGCTGATGTTGTTTATGATATGAAATAAAAAGAATGATGAAATGTTGAACAGCACAAAATACATGCAATTTACATGAATGTGATGGGTTTGCATAACATCTTTCTATGTGGATAAGATAGTAACAAAATCCAGGATACATGCATGCTGTTTACTAGTCTTGATTTATTTTATTTTTTATTCCATATCCATGTGATTTTCTTTTGGTGTAAATAAATTAATTATTTAACTTGCATTCTGTATTTTGTTTTTTGAAAAGAATTGAACGTGTAAAAAACTGAGTCCCTATATCACAGTAAATTTATATAATAGAACATATTTGAGCTTTTCAAGTCACTTGTCAAAACAAGAGAGGGATTTGAACTTAGTTTGAATGTCTATTTTTGGCTGCAGTGTACAAGAAGCACCATCCTCCTAGTCTGTCTGATGAAGTTTGGAGATTGGAAAAAATAGGCAAGGATGGAGCTTTCCACAAGCGCTTGAGTCGGGAAAAGATCCTTACTGTTAGAGAGTTTCTCACACTTCTCAATCTGGATCCAGCAAAGCTGCGCAGTGTAATAATTTAGAGTTTCTTTTACTTGCAAATTGTTCTGATAAATTGTCATTTGAAGGATTTTAGTAAAAACTTTCATTGGGACAGTTTAGTTCACTGTTTGTGTCAACTGTCTAGGCATTTAGATTAGCTTTGTCATTATCAAGTCAGACACCTCCTAGGTAATAGATTTATACATTGATTAGGACATCCCATATTGTTCGTGTTACTGGCATGATTAGGCTCTATGGGAGAATCATTATATAAAACATATACGATCTTATTCTCATCCTCGTATAAATTTATATCACTCCTGTGATTAATCAAAGTTCTGAATGATAAACATTCTAATAATGTCTAGAAATAGCTAAGTACTACCTTTCTCTTGGGCAAATGAATAAATTCATTGCTTGGAAATGTGCAGATACTGGGCACTGGTATGTCTGCAAAGATGTGGGAAGTAACTGTGGAGCATGCTCGAACTTGTGTACTTGATACAACGAGGCACGTGTACTTCCCTTCTAATTCTCAAGAACCTGGTGTGGTCTTCAATGCTGTGGGACAAGTGACAGGACTGCTTTCTGAATGCGAGTATGTCACAGTAGAAAAGCTGACTGAAACTGAAAAGGCATTTATCCCTCATCACCTATTACTTTCCTTACTCTTTCCTTCCTTCTCTTCTCTTTAATAATTAGCAATATGATTTTCCACCATCAGGCTGATGCTCAAAACTCAGTTACTGCTGCATTAAGACAAGGGGAGAAATACACAACTTTTGAAGATGAAGACTCTCTCATGGATGGGTCTTCACACTTAACTAATGTACTCTACTCCCCAAGCTCTCCCAAGACTGAGGGATCAAGTGCCATTTTGGCTCCCCAAAAGACTGGAGGATTCAATTATCCGCCTGCAAGTGCCTCTTCCCCAGATATCATGTCATCCATTTATTCTGTTGGTGGAACTAGTAGCTTGGATGACTATTGCTTGCCTAATTTTGACAGCATGGGCTTTAGATATGATCAGACCCTCAGCTTTCCAGTCCAAGTTTCCAACTCTTTGATCTGTGACACTGATTCAATGGCTCATGCTTTTAGTGATGAAGATCATCTGCAATTTTTTGACACTGATCTTCAATCTCACGTTCAAGCAGATTTACAGGGTGCTATTGATAGCTTCAGGCTGGCACGTCCTACGGCCAATGGTGGTGCACAGAGGAGATGGAGAAAGGTATGCAATGTCCTAAAATGGTTCATGGTTAGGAAACGAGGAAATCAAATACAGGTAAGGTTGTGAAGAACATGAAGTTTCAGTTACTATTGTACATTGTGCCCATGAATGCAGCCAAAAAAATATTCTGTTCCTTTATAGAGATAAGTTATGGTTTCTCTTAGTTGTAAATACATCTATGCATTTGTTCTTATAGCTTGCTAGATATCATAGAATTGCTCTATCCTTTTGTTATTAGGATGTAAATACTTGTATTTTACAGTCAGGAGAGGATTTCTGGTTGATGGCAGATGCTTTGTAATTTCAAGATCCATTGACCTTTATTCTAAATCATATTTTTGTAAGCATGTTTTGTCCAATAAAATCAGTTTTCCCCCTGAGAATGCTGCTTCAAGGTTAAAACTTGATCAGATGTTTGGATGTTCAATACATACGACAGTAAATGTACTCACCCTTTAATTTTGTTTTAATCCAGTAGTCTAATAGTTGGATCAAATAACAAAAACACAGAAGCTACTATCTCCAGATGTGGATCAATTGATTTTAGATGCAGATCCAAACATGCAGTAAAATGAACTTGTTTAATAAAGTGAATTTTTTTTTATTTGTTTACCAATCTCTTTGTTTGAGGATAAAGAACTTCATTTTACTTGGAAAAAGAGAAACTGATATGAGCTATGGAAGAATATGTCACCCTACTCTACAAGCTATTCCTGGGGCTGAATTGCAGAATAATTTGAAGGATCATAGGCATCAATTTTAAGTTTCAAGGGTGTTAAACAAAGATAAAAGTTGTTTAAAAAAATTACTTAAAAAGTTAGCTAAAAGTTAAAAAATTAACTTATTAAATTATAAGTTTTTGGTAAAACTAGCTATTGAAGTAATTAAAAAATATAAAATGACATAAAAACAATAAATTTATTATTTATTTTAAAAAGATAATCAGAAAATTTAATAAATGTATTAAAGATAAAAATGAAAAAAATATTAAAAGTATTTCAAATTATGCAAAAAAATTACTAAAGAAAACTTGAATACCTTAAACTAGTAAAAAAAATTAAAAATTAATTAAAATGTCTTATCAAATATAACTAATTAAAAAAAATTAAAAATTAATTAAAATGTCTTATCAAATATAACTAATAAAGGGGGATGCAATTTGGTACACAGCGGTGCATGGATCTGAGTGATTTGGTTGGGATGAAATAAAATGATGTTTCGGCAAAAGGAAATACAATTCATGAGATTTTGGAGGCTTTGCAAGTATCAGTGTGTTAGGTTCAGAAGGAAAAGGTTTTTATTTTCACTATAATCGTGGATATTAAACCCAGTGGTTTGTTTTTATGGGATGGTACCTCACGAAAATGAATAGACGAGAAGGGTGCACAGAATGACAAATTATGTGTGATAGTAGCTTCGTTGAATGGTCTCGGAGACAAATATCGAGGGGCGAGGTTTGTTGGGGTGTTTTCATTTTGGTGTTATAGGGTTGGGCTTTTTGTCAAATATGGCTGGTGGGGACAATTTCAAATGTGAAAAGTGTTCATAATTTTATCATTTTTGTCATATAATTATTTGAGGGGCTTCAGTTAAGAGATAGAGGAGTCGGAATGGTTTTTGAACAGTTAAATACAAAATTCTAGAAATAGAATCAAGCTTTGTCTAAATGTTTGAGTTTGATAATCATGTTGATTGGAATCGTTACCTGGTGCTGGCAAAGATCTTTAGTATCTCAGTTAATCATAAAGCCTGGGATTGTTTAGAATGGAACAATGAGGATGTTTACGTGGCTCTTTCATAATAAAATGGGCCGGTGATATATTCATAAAATCTAATTAAGCTCTTATCTATGATTATCCAGCCTCACAGTCACTGACGCGCCTCATATGAAAGTTATTACTTTATTTTCAGTCAATCTGCAATTATTGGGAGGGCAATCATGAATAAGGATAAGTTTATAATACATTACTATGCACCACGAATGACCAATTTCTTTGTTATTTTATACCGATAAAATTTTAAATGCTCAAAATGTTTCTTTTTTTATTAGGAAATCGATGGCTTTTTTTTTTTTTAATTATGTCTGGAAGTTGGTTTTTTGGAAAATGACTTCCCAGCATGTAATTTTTGATTTATGCGGGGGAATAAGTTTGGATTTTTTTCAAGTTTTCCTACACCGAGAGATTTTTTTTAGTTTGTTAATATCATGAAATGAAGTACCAAGGATAATTCAATTGGTTGTTGAACATAATACATGAGATATTATAAACTTTTCTATCATATCTTCGATTTCTATTGATATAAGAAAAAAAATCATGAAATGGCATGGAATTGGAGTAAGGAATTGGAGGTTAGAATATCATGTGTATAGAGAAACAAATGTGGCGATTACTTGGCTCATTTAGCTCATACAGGATCTTGGGTTACATATTTTAGATACACCCCCTGGACCCTATAGGATTTGCTTGTAACTTCTTCAAGTAAAAATGAAACGAAGATATTGAATGGAGTTCTAAACAAACAATGCGATTTTAAAAAATAAATAAATTCCATGGCTTTGAAAATCAATAATATGATGTCTTTTTATACAATAAAACAGTAGGAGTGTTATTTTCATATACTGTAAGTATAAGAATTTTACACTGTTAGTTTATAAAAAATGATATCGATAAGTATAATTTTAAAAATAAAAATTATTTTCAAAAAATAAAAAAAACACTCAAAGCACTATCTTATATTTATCATAACAAACTTAAAAGAAATTAAAATATATAATTATTTTTATTTAAAACATTATAAATTTTCAAATTAAATTAAATAATTTAAAAATATCTAATATATATTTTTTATATTAAAAAATTGATTCTCCCATCTGTCCAAGTGTCCATGTTGGCGCCTATACACTAGCAGATGCTGCCACGTGCATTTTATAGTGTGGTTGCCAGGTTTCAAAAGTCATGATCAATAAATGTATTATTTGCTAAAGTAGTGGTATTTGTTTATATTACAGCATGCAAAATACCTTAGCTGCTTAGTTCAACCAATCTGGCTTCGTAGTTAGTACAGTTTACATGAATTGTCAACATCATTAAAGTCACAAGAAGTTTGAACAAGTACAAGAATATATGCTTGCAATAATTCATTCTCTCCATTAACAAAAAAAATATTCTTACGGGTGTTCTTTATAAGGTATATGATTATCTATCATGTTTATGTATCATATCACATATATTTAAACATTAGGAACCTTCAATTTTCGTATGTTTAATTTTTCTTAACTCTACTTTTAGTAACTTTCAAAATATTCGTTAAAGTTTAAGCAAGCTGCAGTTGATAATTTGCAGGTGTATAGATTTTATTTACTAGTCTTTATCTAGATATATGATAATGATAGTACGAGACTCTCAAATAAGTTCATGTGTGGTTTATAAAAAAGAAGTTCATGTGTGATTTCAAAAATAAAGTCTATCAAGATGATGATGGTACGAGATCGAGGCTCAAATGAAGTTAAAATATAATTATTTTCTTTGCTAAAAAGAACTTCCTTAAAACTATAAAAAAAAGTTTTTTTAAACTTCAAAATAAATTAATTCAAACATTAAAATATTTGACAATCACATTAATTAAGGCACCTTTTTTTTAAAAATGTTTAAACTTTTTTTTTTTACAAAAATTAAATAAATTCTTTAAAAAATACATAAAAATAACTTTAATTATTTTCTTGAACACTAGAAAGAGTAGCTTCTAAAATTAAATGAAAATTAATCATAAAAAGAGTTTTTCAAATTTATTCAAATACACCTAATTTCTTATATTTGTTTTAATTAAGATTTAGGCACATATATTTCTTACAATTGACCTTAACATGCTAGAAAAACAAAAGTATTTTTTTCAACAATTTAAAAGTGTTTATTTAATGACGTTTAAAAGATTTAGGCACCTCAGTAAAAAAAAAAAAGATTTAGGCACCTATGCTTGCAGCAATAGTGGGTAATAAAAAGTTTGAAGAAAAATAAGATAAAAAAAAAACAATGCTCAAAAAGAATTATTTGTACAAACGCCAAACGAGATAAAAGGGAGAGAGGGTACCCCTAGTATTTGATTACATTACTCTCAATTAAAATGATGGGTCAGAGTCATTTACTTTGAATTCTTGAATTGTTCATGCACCCAACCTTTTTTACTTAAAAAAAAAGTCAGATCTTTCGGCCAATCAACTTTTTTACAAATTAGATTTTTAAAAGCCAACAGAAATTTTGATAAATACCCTTCTCAAGTCACTATTTTATTATTTTACTTTTCTGCATACACAACTGGAAAACAAATGCCATTGAGATTATTCACTTATGTTTTCAGTGTTTAATTTAAAGTTAGATATAAAAAAAAAATCATTTGCAATTTGAACTAAAAAAGTTAATTATTTTTACTGTTGATTGGTAAGTATCCAAGGTAATTCTCATCACCCAATTTAGTTAGTTTGAATCTATGCAGAAACTAGAATGAAAGCCACATCAGCTCTCTGCCATCAGATAAAAATGTCAATCCACCTGAATAACATGACATAACATTGAATGATAAAGACATGTACATGGTACATACAAGACAAGGTCCAATAGCTAAGCTTGATTTCTTAAGTATAGTGATAGAAGTTTAATTTTCTAATCGTACGTATAGAAATTTTTTTGCTAAAAGAGATAAAACCAATTTGAATGTTTTCTATGTTTTAAAAAGAATTAATCTTCGCCTATCAGTCGAGAAATATCTTGGTGCAGATAAAAAAAAAATGTGCATAGTACATACATATATATCTGTCTTAGTTGATGGTAGAATGGTCATTTCAGCAGAGGCTCTGCCAGTGCCATGGGTGGCCCAAAGCCGCATCAGCTAGCCCCAAATCAAATCATCAAACCGGCCATTATGAATACATACAGCTAACATTGTTATTATTTGTCTTTTGTTCAAGTCTTTTAATATAGACCAATGGACAATTGAACATGATCGCGACCCAATTTCCAAATTTACCCATCACAGAATTTTGGAGAAAGAAAAAAATACAAGGAAGAAAGAAAGTCTTCAACCTCTATTCAATTCTCCAAGTGGGATTTTGAGATGGCATCATTTGCAGGCACTACCCAGAAGTGCACAGCATGTGAAAAGAAAGTGTATTGGGTGGAACAGCTCACTGCTGACAACAAGGTGTACCACAAATCTTGCTTCAGATGTCACCACTGCAAGGGCACCCTCAAGGTGAGACCAAAAAAACATAGGAGTAGGATCATGCTCTTAAAATTTAAATTGAGTTTTCTTTGCTTGGATCAATGCTTCATATGAGCTTTCACTCTTAGATTAGTCACTCGATCGGTTCTTTTATTTTCTTCTTTTGGATTGATGATGCTTTTAGTTTATGCTTCCGTGCATGTTGAGCTTTATGAGGATATTTTGCTAAAGAAGACCTGCTAGAATATTTATTCTGTTTCTAGTAATAATCATACAACGTGACTTGAGTCAGATAGGAAAAAGGAGCAATGTAGTCATAGAATTAAGGATTAAGATAGACCAGACCAGAAATGATGATATGATATCTATTGGATGTTAGTGAGGAAGGAAGATCCAGTGTCGTCAATAACAGGTAGAGAATAGAGAGACTGAATATGAAGAATGTGTCCCTGAGTAGGGAAGAGACCAAATGAATCCATGTGGCAAATTCTTATCATAAATGTAGAATAAAGGACATTCTTGTTGACATAAGTTCAGATCAATTACTTAGCTCCTATTTGTACTTCCTTTCAAAGAGTGCTTAACACTCTTCTCCAGATGTCATTCTTCACTGCTTTGCATTTCGAAATTTTTTAAGAGCCCAATTTCTTGTCCCATATGATCATGCATTTCCGTCTTTAGGCATGACCATGCAGGAAAAACTTAATTTTCTCAAAAGATATGATCATGCATTTCCATCCGGATGCATTTTCCTTTGTTTTGTCAACTTTGCCATAAATAGCAGTAACGGTAGTAAATGGTAGTATGCACTTAACTATAAGAAACTACTCTCAGATGCGTTATTTATGATTATTTTTGTATTTTTCTATAATTTTCACATTATACTTATTGTAATTTAAGAATTCATATTACCCTAAAAAATATAAAGAATTCATATCTGGATCTGAAAGCATACCATTTATCTAACTGCTATCTTGTTCAGCGATGTCTGAGCTTGCGATGCACATTACATTTATTCATTTAGATGGGTGTTCAGCTGACTAAATAAATTTTAGTAGTTTTTTTTTTTTTCTTTTTCAACTTTGAATCTGTAACTGTAAGCCAATCACATGAGCCACTGACTTGCTGTATGGATTAAAGTTTGTGACGACTTTCTACTCCGTTATTTGTTTGGGAATTTTGTTTTTTCTTAAAATATTTATTACAGTATTTTAGAAAAAAAAATATTAATTATTTTTCAACAGTATTTTTCTCATTGAATATTGTTGGTCCTAAATGTTAATTAATTCACAACTATAATATAATGTTTTATAATGAGGACATTTTAATAAAATATATTTTTTCGAAGTAGTTAATAGTTCTTTTAAATGTATATATTATCTTAAAAGATAAATAATTTGAGACAGAGGAAACAATTTCTACTACCAGAATTTTGAAATAGAAAAAAATATTGTGCATAAATTCTTAATCATCTTTTCCTCGTGCATCCCTGCAGCTGAGTAATTATTGTTCCTTTGAGGGTGTCCTATACTGTAAGCCTCATTTCCATCAACTGTTTAAGATGACTGGCAGCTTGGACAAAAGTTTTGAAGGTGAATTAATGCTATATAGTTTGTTTCTTAAGTACCATAAATACTTTTTTTTATTTCTAACAATAAAATACTGGCAACTTGTATTCATGCTTGTAGGTGTTCCAAGAAGTGTTAGAGTGGAAAGATCTGCTGATCAGGTTTTTACACATTCTTAATACACACAAAGTATTTCTTTTTCATCCTTAGGAGTCCGGATTTATAATTAGTGTTTGTAAAGGTAATTGCCACTTGTCTTTTTAATTTATTTCCTTTTATATTGTCTCTTGGGAATTCTACAGGTCCAAACCAACAAGGTTTCAAGATTATTCTCTGGAACACAAGAAAAGTGTGTTGGTTGCAAGAAAACAGTGTACCCAATTGAAAAGGTATATAATTACTATGATAGATCATAGATATTAGATAGTGTGTTGTTAGTTCTCATCTTGTTAGTAATTTTGAATCTTCCCATTGAAAAATGCTTTTCTAGAATAAGTGTCTTTAAAACGAACAATTAAATTATTTTTTTTATCCGAAACCATTAAGAATCTATCTACCTTAAATTTTAATAGATTAATATCATGATACACTTGAATTAAATTAATAGCAGATACATTCTTAGCGCTTACCTTAAAGCAAATTCACTTTGAAAGATACTATTTAGATTAGACCAAGGCTCCTTGTATTCTTTGGTATAATTTTAGACCTTTAATTAACACATGGATGGAGATACAAGATTATTAGCTTAATATTATTAAACATAGAAGTAGAACTAGAAACAGAAATATAAAATCATGATACAGAGAGCCTATGGAGTAAACGATGGCTTGAAACCATAGGAACCTCAGCTTAAGTAAAAATTCGAGTCAAATTTGCCATTGGCCTCCTATTTTCTGAAGTCTAATACCAAGTTAGTATAAGTGTATAAGTATTTGAA
Source organism: Glycine max (assembly GCF_000004515.6). Taxonomy (NCBI): domain Eukaryota; kingdom Viridiplantae; phylum Streptophyta; class Magnoliopsida; order Fabales; family Fabaceae; genus Glycine; species Glycine max. Next base: position 3,007,709 of record NC_038241.2, read on the forward strand.
AAAGGGGTAAATAAAAGAATTGAAGACCCAGAAATAACAGCAAAAATAACACAGTCCACAGTAGCGGAAATTGTCCAATGGGTCTAGATAACTTGCATTGCAAATTTTAGTGTTTTTTTCTTCTTAATTTGCAGCTTTTCACTAACTTTGCTTATGATCTCATCATTAGTTCTAAGCTCGGGTAAAGAAGGACAATTGCGTTAATTTGGTTCTCCACAACCAATATAAAACTTGTCAAAAATTCCAAATATGAACATTCACGACGAATAATGTATGAACAAATACATAAATATCACACTATTTTTACTTATTTATTATTTTCATGGTTTTGTAAAGGAAATGCTAAACAAAATCACAAAAGCAAAATAAATTATAAACAATATGATATTATTTTTGTAACAGCTAGTGAAAACGAATCAATCATAAATGAAAACAGATCAATGGTACCCCTAGTCCTAGATATGCCAATTCAAATAAAAGCGTGTCAATAAACAACAAAATGAAAAACCTAGTGTAAACACTTAAAACCACATTAGATCTACTAAGACCATTAATTATCCTAGATCATATATATCATGTTGTTGGCCTCCAACTGTCTCTATTTGACTGATGGCGCAGTTCTTTTTTTCAGGTGGCTGTTGATGGTAAATCTTACCACAAGTCTTGTTTTAGGTGCACCCATGGAGGTTGTGTAATAAGCCCATCAAATTATATTGCCCATGAACATCGTCTTTATTGTAGACACCACCATACTCAGCTCTTCAAGCAGAAGGGCAACTTCAGTCAATTAGACAAGCATGAAAATGTCCAAGTCATCACTGAGATCACAATAACACAACACACTGAGAACACAACACAACATCCGGATCCGAGTAATGGCAATACTGATACAACTCCAGCTGAGGAATCTAGTTAGGCATCAATTAGACTGTTACAGTACCAAATTCTAGTTTGTTTTGTTATGTTTGTTACAATATTTGTGAGGCAAGCTTGTAACAAGATATTTAATTTTATGATTTTTTTTTGGTTGTTTAGAATTGAGAAGTAATTAATATGTATCTTGGTATTATTCTAATAAACTATATATTGATGGATATATTAACTAAAGTTAAATCTAGTATAAGGAATTAGCTTCTCCCAACACAACTAATTAAGTTATAAATTTCTTACTATAGAGATGACCATATTTATATCTAATAGTATCTCAAATAGGATTGTTTTTTAAAGAGGAAAAAAAATATTGGTGCATCTTTATTATGCTTTATTTTTTATTCAAAATATAAACTTCATGTATGTTATTTTTCATTTCTAGAATCAAATTTAGTCCTCGGCAAATGTCCAGGTTTTCATTTTAAGATTTACAAGATTTGGACTTTGTACGCATATATAGCTAATACAGTTTTGAGTGTACGTGAGTTGTAAACATGTTTATGGCCGAGTAATCCGCAACCACTCTAGTTGCCCTGCGTATGTGGGATTTGTTTCCCAAGAAAAAGATCATAAACACTTTTCTCATTTATTTGATTCATTGGTGCAGACCGGGAAAAGGATTTAACAATGAATGGCATGCAAGTTAACTTCATCAATCATCAGTCATCACCTAAACGTTTTGCGAAGGGGTACATGTCACTTGGAGAGAAAAAAAATCTAAAAAATCATACATTATCAGTCAAACTTTGAAGGCGGTTTCTTAATTTGTTTACTAGCTGTTAGTTTCTGCTGTCCAAATATGATTGGTCTCTTTCTGTACATGTACACTTTCAGACCAAGCAATGTTTGGTTGAATTTGCTTCCAACAAAAATTATCATCTCTTAGGAACCCATAATTTTAAAAAATAAAAAAAGAGACAAAATAGACATCCACTTCCTCTTTTTCAGGGTATGTATATCACTGCATACATGCCTCTCTCGCTAGTATTCTTGTGGAACTGTTCTGTGAAAGAGATGATACAAACTAAAGACCCAAACACATATAACTGCAATCTGGAAAGAGAAAAGGCACGTTTTGCTCGAATATCTATGCGTATCCTCCATGATTGTTCATCATATAGAGAGAAAATAAAGTGAAAAAAAAAGGAAATAATAATAGACAAACAAAAAGCAAGAAAGAATGCAGTGTGGCTGATGTTATGGATTTTTTAAACACTAAGAAAAGCACTTTGGGGGAAGAAAAGTTAAAGAAGCCAAATATTGGTGGGCCGTGTGTGGAAGGAATTCTATGTAGTCTATGATGGAATCTTGAGACCCCTCGTGCAGTGCAACTAATTTCATGCGTAGGAAGTGCACGAGTGGTGAGCTGGTTGCAATTGTCCTATTCTATAGTTCTTTCTTTCTTGTTTTTTTTTTTTAATATGAGTTGATGCAATATCTTTAAGCCAGGGAAAGAAAACAATTAAAAAAAGACAAAGCAAAAATAAAGGGTGTCTTTTGCTTTATTACTAGCATTAGACGGAGAGAAAGTATTGGTAGGAATAATGCAATGGGCCATGGGAAAAAGAAAAAAAATTCTTCTGCTTCTTAATGCAACAAAAAATATCCCTGGGGTGTCATGGATGTCTAAAGTGATGAACTGCACAGGCACATTGATTGCAAGTATTTTAAAGTAAACCTTGTGTTGTGTCACATCCTTCCTTCTCGTCACTCCTTTTACTTTTCATTTGGACTCCACACATTGTTTATCTTACTACTACTAGTTTTCTTCACACTGATTAAGGGTTATTCTTATAATTTTAAAAATACACAAGTGGTTGGACACAACCAAGCTCTTGCCCCATCTGAACTATTTCTTGATACATCAATGATACTGTTCAAATATAATGTATTTTTTTTATTTGCTTTGTGTAGTTTTTTGGTTTATTGAATGTGAGAGTTAAGGTTAAGCTTCAACCGAAGAAAACAGTAACAATAACTGTACATCAATATTCTTAAAATATTTCTTTTACACTATTTATCTACACATAAGCGCAAATTCTTGTATAGAAATTGTATCAGTTTATGTATAGATTTCGCCACCTACAAATTACTACACTCGTAATAATATGGAATATATCATCCACTCATACTGCCTTTGGTGGAGTAAATAGATCAGAAAGTTTGTCAAATAAAATGTTATATCGACGAAGTTTTGTGCAAATTAATGGTATGGCGTGCTTTATTGCCTCATTCAAATTTTTTTCTTTTATATATTTAACAGGTCGTGGATCTGGGAAAAAATAAGCAAATTATTAGCACTTTAACATTATACGTCCTTAAAAAAATTACCCTTAATTGTGTAACCAAAAAAAAAAAAATACCCTTAATTGTTTTTTTTTTTTTGACGAGGGTCGAATACCCTTAATTGTTTTGTGGTGGCGAACTTGTTTAATTTTTTTCAGGTTAATTAATATTCTCGCAGTTACCCTTAAGTCTTGAAGTATATAGCTACAAATGTCTTTCGTAACCATGATTTGTTTAAGCCTTTGTGCAACAGTCCTCACAAATATATTACTTTTTTCTGTTTGTTCAATTTATGGCTATATATTTTGATCTTTGGTAATTATCTGTCTGATGTCGACGAATTATGAGCCATATACTTATTTAAAAAAATCACATAAGAATAACGTTGAACTTATGATGATGAAGACTGATTCGCTAAAAAGTAATATCTGAATACATTAATTAATGTTCAATATGTCAACCTTTACTATACACAATTATTATGCATGAACCCAGTTGTTCAACCGAAGGGAATGTTTTCATCTCTCTTAAGTTTTTTTTCTGGCTTCCCTGAATGTACTATATATTTAATTTAATTTTAATTTCCACAGATCTAAGCAATCATGGAGCGGGATTAATTTGTATTTGGTGGTTTGAGTGTCTCTCAATGCTCCTCTGTCCCTCACATCACATGTGGTAAAGATTGAAAACACAGATCAGCTGGCTGCCTCTGAGATGCTTTGTAAAGAGGGTTGCCATGTTCTTGACTTAGCTGTGGCACTAGAAGCATTATTAGTTGATGCTGTCCTTGACCCGTGTCTTTCAGCTTTGGTTTCCTGAAAATGATGATTAAAAATTTAGAATCACATAGGTGAAAGCACCAAATGGCACATACAATATTAGCTTTAAACAAAACTCTCTCTCCCTCTTTAAATTCTCTTCTTGAATAAAATTCACTAATCTAATTCCTTGTAATTAAACTTTAAAAATCTAATACTTCCTTGGTTCATGTAAATTTTCTTAATTAAATACAAGTCTAACCCACTAGCTAGTAGAGAGTAAATGGATCAAGAAACCTGAAAATCATGAAGTATCAAGTTCCCAAACAAACTAGTAAAGCTTTGATTAGTTACTAGAATTAGAAATACATCTAAATCAATATGCAAAACCAACCCTTTTAAGAAATACTCCAACAATTATTTACTACTCATAAAAAAGATATTGCTTGATGAAATAATGGTTGACAATAGGCAGAAATATTACATCAGGCACCACTCTACTCAAGCTGGTCATGTTCTTGAAGATTTGATCATCATAAACAACTAGGGAAGTAGAAACAGTATAAACCAAACTTTGATTGAGATTTACCTGGTTGTCCTCCGGCTCGGACCTCCTTGTTGATTTGTCTGTCCTTTCCTTCATCAGATTTGGCTTTTGTGCTGATTCCGACAAGTTTCTCTTCATCTTTGCTTGTTTCTTTTCCCAAAGACCCTTCATAACCTCTGGAAAAAAAGCAGCACATAAAGGTTCAAATTTGGTATAAAGCATATAAAACATTTTAAGATGAAACAACAACATAAAAGAGAAAAAACAAAGGGTCAAAACTCAAGCTGAAAGTTGCAACTAACCTTGAGCTGAGATTAGTCTATAAACTTGGCCAAGCATAAGGGTATCAGTTGGTTTGAGAAGCTTGATGCGGGTAAGGCGAACAGGGTTGGTGGTATTGTCACTCTTACTCGAGCAATTTTCATTGTCCTTGGATGAGCACAATGTGGTGGAGATAAGAAGAGCAACATAGTGATCAGGGTTGGTCTTCATCACTTCACTAGCACTCACAGGCCAATACAACCTTTCTACTTTCCCATTGGGTTGCTGAATCACTAGAGTTGCAGTGTCAACGGCTTGGCAATTTCCCATTCTCTAACTCTCTCACACACACGACAAGATGAGGAAGCACCTCACTACAATACTTATAGCAGCCACAAGTTTTCAAGGGGCAAACAAACTGATATACAAAGAGGCCTATAAATACTACTAGTAGTTGATAAATGGCAAGGTTTTTTAAGCTTAGTGTTAAGAGTCCCAAACTTTATAGAAATGATAATATGTAGATTAAAAAGGGGCAGTAGAAAGATACATTTTGGCAAAAAGGATAGAATGGAACCCAAAATGGGGTGCGGCAAATTAGACCAAGACAGGAAAGATGAAAGAGAAGTGGTTAAAGTGTTATCCAACATGGATAGACGTGGGAGGCTAGGATTGGAGGGGTGAGGAAACAGACTAAAGTAGAAGGGGACCTTGACAACCTAAGGTGATGTAATGTGCACCTCTAAGACGTTACATTCTCGTGGTCTACCTTCTTTGGGTAAAATGAAATGTCCCTGTTCATAAGGTAATTCTTTCTTTCTTCCCATGGCTGTCACCAACTAATTACCCAAGACATATCTCTCTAGTCCCTAGGTTATATACCCTAGTTTATAGGGTATATAGCAGTTTTATATTCGACATTATTTAGATTTCAGAACTTCCACATTGACGCAAGAACAGTGGCCATTACACTAAAAAAATAAATAAATAAATAGTGGTTCCTAAATTAACAGCAATGGTACATGCAAAAAAAAAAAAAAACAAAAATGTTTTGTACACAATCGGAATACATCTTCTTAGGTATGCAGCTACACAATTTTCTTTACCATAAATATAAGAATATATTTATCCATACGTCTTACTTTCTCTTTCTTCCTCTCTTGGCTCCCACCTCATTTTTTTAATTATCTCATTTTTTTCATATTACTTACTTCCACAGTCCTGTTTTTTATAGTCATTTTAACCTTTTATTTTTTTCAAAATAATTATTGTTAGTTTCAAAGTTCAATTAATATTTTTCTCTCAAATATACCATCATTTGATACGCACTACTAATGGTGCAAGTTACAAACAGAAAGATAAAGATACTTTGTGATCAATTTTTTTTGTATAATTTGCTTATCCTATTTTGATGTAATGTAATTTGAAATTTCTTAATTATCGTAAGGGAGAAATTGGATTAGAAATAATTGAATGAGATAGTTATTGTCTATGGCTTGTTCCCTCCCTCCTTCTCATCACCATCACAATAGTATTATTATCATCATTATTGTTGTTATCATCATTGTGTCATCATAACAATCATGTAATCATCACTCTCATTATTATCGTCATTGTCATTATTGTAACAACCACCACTCACATCATCACCACTGCTCGTCACCTTTGTCCTTATTGTCATTGCTACCACCTTTGTCATTGACACTCATACTTCCATCACAATCGCAACCACCATTGTCTCCATCATCGTCATCGTCATTGTCATTGCAACCACCGCAACACCATCATCACTATTAGTGTCACCTATCATTATTTGGTTGGTATCAATGCAAGATAAAATAATGCAATAATGTTACTTTGTGTGCATCAAACAATGGATAAAATTAAAGTTTAAAGTGTTATTATCTTATTTGTATATCATATCCTCTCTTTACCTGATCACCAAAGAGGCTGTAAAAGCAAGTTGGTATTTAATGTGTACAACTTTTACCAAAACAATATATTTCACATGAGCTTATAAAATATAATGCAAGTCGAAAGTCATAAATACCATTTTGAATATTTTAAGAGTTTTATTTTGGTATATTATCAATATAATTTTTTATACAATTAACTAATTAAAAAAATATGAATTTAAAAGTATTTGTTATAAAATTCAATAATTTATAAAAGAGTTTTATTTTGGTATATTATGTTTTTTTTATATATATTGTTGATGCATTCTAATTATGTACACATTTTAATAGTAACAAATAACAGTGTTTTATGGACACATGCAACTTTTATTTTAAACACTACAAAGAATATTCATATTATGTTTGACTTGTTTAAAGTGAATGTCATATGTCAAATGAGTAAGTGGATATATAGGCAAGGATGCATTTCGACAACTAGTTTTTTTTAAAAAAAAAAAAGATCTTTGATAATTAAAATATGATTAACAGGTGTATCAACCTGTAGGTACTTAGGCGTTCAAGTAAGTGAATGATTCAACAGTGTACCAATATATGTTAAGAAACATGTATCATAGGATAACTTTTCACTTGTATTTATAGATGCAGATGGTAAAGATCGATTAGATGGAAAGCCTAATATAATCTCTATTAGAAAGAATGGATTTAACATTGTTACGTTAACATCAATTTTTTTAAAAATCGATGTTAACAAAAACGTGATAGCATATTCGTAAATAACACAACTTTATTAACATCGATTTTTATAAAAATCAATGTTAACATGAGTTAATTAACATCGGTTTTTCAAGAACTGACGTTAACGAAATCATGTTAACATCATTTTTTTCAAAAACTAATATTGTGAAATGATAGATCAACATTAGTTTTTAGTGAAAAACCAATGTTGCGAAAGGTGATAGGTTAACATTAGTTTTTAGTGAAAAAATTATGTTTAACCTTCATTTAAAAATATATAAATTGCCTCCACAAGCCCTAATTCACTTACTATCGCACCTCATCTCCTTCTCTTCGTCTCCACTCTCTTTCTCTTCGCCTCTCCGCCTCTCGCGCCTCCACTCTTTGCCTCTTCGTATCTCGCCGCCACAACAGCCTTGATTTCTCTTCGCCTCTTCGTCTCGCATCTTCGTCGGATACCTCTCTTTCTCTTTTTGTTTCGTCCAGCACAGTGAAAGGTGCGTGTGTGTGTGTCGTGGAGCCTAAACGGCGTTTATTTCAGTGATTCCTCACTTTCTTTCTTTTTTCGTTTCTTTGATACTCAAAGTAGATGAGCTAGGGGAATTCAGTGAGTGCAAGTATATTGTTCTGCCCTGCACCCCTCTGCAGCAACACAGGGGATGCACAAGCACAAGCACAGATTATGAGACAAAGACAAACCTGTTTCATGTTATGGTGTGGGAAGGGAGGGAACGATAATGTTGTTTTTAATTTAAAAGAAATTTCAGATTTGGGATTGGCAAATGTAATGAGAATGATTGGAGAGGGTGTGTGATTGAGGAAAAGTGTTGAAGTTGTTGTTATTATAGGTAGTGGAGAGGTAATTAATAAGGACCGGTGATAGTGTCTATGACTGCTGTTGACCTCTTTTTCATAAGAATAAAATCAGTGACAAGAGGATGCTGCTTATCTAAAAAAAAAAAAAGTGACAAGAGGATGCTAATGGGAAATTAGAAAATAAAATAAAATGTTGTGGTTCTTGAATCTTGGTTGATTCACTCTGCCTGAAGCTTTGTTCCCTCATGTTTGCAATACTAATGTACTATGTCGCCAAAGGGAATTTAAATAGTGTAATGGAATTAAAAATAGAACAGAAGTTGAATCCAATGTGAAATGTTATCCTAATAGTTTTTACAAGCTTGCAGTAATCAGTATTATTGTATTTTATTTATGCAATGTGGTCCGATTAGTGAGGCTAGCTAACCAATTTGAAGCCCTCATGATCATGGGTGTTTTGTTTTTGTCATAAGTACACCTCCTGTGTAAAATTGGTCAGCTATGCCTACATGTGCAGCTGTGCTACTAATATATTTTGAGAAATGTTAATTACAAGATAAAATTGTCCATGGACTAATAATATGAAATATTTCTACACTGTTATTAAATTGCAAATTATCTCATATAGTAATTTATTGACTTTTGGAATAATTATGTTAAAAGTTAAATTAACAATATTTTTTAATTAATAGTGTAAGTTTGTTTATATTAATTGTATATAATTAAACTTTAATTATAATATATTTTATATGCTATCATTGTTATCTTCCTGTAGTCATTTAATATAATCTATAAAAAGTTTTTTTTTTTATTTTTATCTTTTCTTTCCACACTTCACCACTTTTATAATTTATTTTATATAGGAATATGAATATAATTTACAATAAAAATACATGAACGGTTTTTACCTTAAAAAACAAAAGATGTATCAAAATGTTAAAGCTTAAAACACATAAAATTACACACACATATTAATTAACTAAAGTAAAAAAATAAATTAACTTATTCTAGAAAAAAATACTGAGATAAATTAAGTATCACAACAAATTAATTCACTAAAACAAATTAAATTAACGTATAAGCATAAACTCTCATGATATGTCATTGTTAAATGTTAAGTTCTCTTAATTAGCATATATTTTTGTAGAGACCGAGGTAATAAATACAGTGGTACATGCATTTCAAATGTTGATATAGAATAAAAAACACAAATGTTTATCCATATTTGTATCACTTTTAATATTACCACCGTTTCCTACTTGTCTAAATTGATGGATGGATGGAATGCCTCATATATTATTATTTGAATGCAAAAATGAAATAATTCCATTTACATCATGATAATTTCTCTATTTTTTTTTTTTTACTTCAAATACAGTTTTTAGTGTATAAAATAATAATTAATTTTAATTTAAGCATTCATACAAATTATTTGAATTCTTTAATTATCATTATCAAAATAATTATATAAAATTCACTTAACCTTATAAAAATATTTTATAATTTTATAATTTATTTTAGGTTTAAATAACATTTTGATTCCTATAAAATAGAAGTTTTAAATATTTTTATTTTTATTTGTCACTATTTTTGCTTTCATAATTTCAATTACATAACTTAATATAGTTTTCAGTTGAGTTTAATTAAAGTTGTTTTTTAACATACACATGACTACACCACCCGGCTCAAAAGGATTTAATCTTGGAGGATATTCAGGCATTTCAATTAATTGTAATTGGTTGTACTAAAAATCTTAAATTGTAATTGACTAACTATAAATTATATTTTATTGTATCGGAAGCTGAATTTGATTCTTGAAGCATCCGATTTGAGGACGAAGAAAAAAATATTTCATACTGTAGCAGAGCGGTGAAGGCAGTTTAAGTCATATTTGACCTCCAAATGGGCTCTGGCATACGACAAGGAAGACAAAGATGATAAAGTATATGAAAAATACGACATAAGCAAAGAGAAGCGAAACCAATTTTGCCTGAGTTGTAAAGACCCTTCATGGGAGGTTAGTTTATTTTTATTGTTTTTTAAACTTCATATTTACGCATTATTGTCAACCGGATTAAGTTAGCCTAATGTGTAATTGTTATAGGATGTTCGAAAGAAGAAGCAAATCATTCATAAACAAAACACTGTCTCTCACGTGTTATCTCGTGGGGGTTATGATTTTCTAGAAGAAAATTTGATGGAGGACAAGAAAAAGAAACGATTGGAGGAAGCAGCTCAATCCGGGAGAATTTACACAATTGTTAATCCTCTATCTTCCATTAAACGACACCTAAAGTAGAATATGACCCGCACAAAAAATCTAGCCAAATGACATATGAGGAAACAAAGGAAATTGCAAATACGATTGTAAGTGACTCTCTTTTGTTCGTGACCATTTTTTATAATAATTCTTGGATCAATAAACCAAATTTGTTTCATCTATTGACTATAGGATTTCTTGGAAGAACAGACCTCACAAGAAAGCTTTGTCGCCCATGGATGTTAGCAGGAAGTATTGACTACTACCATTGAACGACCAAAGCACTCTAGTTGTGTCAGTGCTGCTGGAGTTGGTGTCACGATCAAACAATACTTTGGGCTAGTTTCAAGGAACTCCCGCATGTCTACGTCCATGGCTTCCGAAGACTTGGAGCAGTTGACACAAAAAATCAAGAATCAATTGGAGGAGTCGATCATAGAAAAAGTGACTCAATAAATAATGTTATCATTAAGCAAAATGCAGTCCTAAATGCAGTCACAGATGCAATCATGGGGACTTGCACTGCCTCCTGAGCTTGAGGTTGGTCCTTCTGCTGCTCGTGTCAGCAAAAAAAGGAAGTTATGTCGATCCTTTAGTGCAGAACCCAGACATGGGTGACTCAGAGAAATGTGGGTTGTATGTCGATGAGAATATTCCCCACCTAGTTGTCCTTGGAAGAGTTTATGAAGGGTCAACGACCGTCCACAATGTCTTTTTGGGCAATGATCAAGTCAAGGTCGATGTTGAAGAAGTTCAAAATGTTGATACTCGCACCCACTTAAGAGGTTCAGTTAGTGGGGTAGACACTTAATACCTTCTTTGCTTGGGTGTCACATCTTGTAAAGCCTATTTTAGAACAGGTATTTCAACATGTTTTTAAGATTTATTAAAAAAGGATTTGTTACAAATGAATTGTTGACTGTTATTCACTTATGTTTGTTAATTGTGTAGGATAAAGAAGGAGCTGAGAGACTGGGGAAACTTGTAGATAGGTTGGATCCTCACATTGATCCCCTATACCTAATGACTTTGATCATCCCGCAACTTTTCCCAAGCCTTTACAGGTGTTGTGGGATGCTACCATGTTTGGGGTGTATAATGATAACTTCAAGATCTCTTTGAAATAGCATACGATGGTCAATGTCTCAACATCTTTGTTTTACAATTGTGGATTTTGTAAGTCACCTTACATTATTGTATATTAGCTAACTGATTGTTTTAAATTTATACTTAATTTACTGTATTTTAACAACAATAGACATATGATTGAGACAAGTATGCAAGCAGGGAATGCCTCCGTGTATGGATTCTTCAAGCCACAGTCCATAAAGAGATCTGAACAATCACAATTTGAATCAGAAGATTATATTAAGAAATGGATGCAGAATTCAAAGAGAGATGTCTACCTATGAGCCTACTTGAATGAGTAAGTTAAATTGAACAAATCAATTTAAATAATGTAGTGCACTATAATAACTTAATGTTCTTTAATGCAGTGCACATTGACAAATGGTCGTTATATGTCTTAAATGTTCCTTACACAATAGGCCCGACAACTACTTGAAAAGAATTATTAACAGGTCAGTTGTATTCTATAATACATTTACTTTATGATTAGTGTTTGATATCAATATTTTAATTGTACAATACACATGCATATTTCTCTTAATCAATGCTTTGAAGGGATTTAATGATAGTCAAGGAAGTATATCCAAGACTACGGCTAGATGAATTCTAGTTAAAGTAAGTCATTTAAACATTGTTTGATGCCTTAAAAATTACATTTTGTTACTCTATACAATAATTTTTTGTTAACTTTGAATATCTGAATATCCTATTAAATTTAGTGTAATAAGCAAAAAGGAAGCACTGAGGGCAGGTACTATGTAATGCATTGGATGTCAATGATAGTTCTATGAGGTTTCAAGAATAATTGGAAAATGATAATTGTTTACCTGTAAGCTAACTCAATTTGTTATAATTGTTATTATTTATACTTATTAACTTATGTTTTATTATATCATGCACTATTTTATTAATGATCCAATAGCATTGAAACCAGAGAGAATGAAGGCAATTCGCATCCAGTGGACAAGATATTATCTAAAAGTTAAAAATGAAACACTAGGTGTTTAAGTAATTTTAGAATTGTAGAGTTATGTTAATTTAGATTAGGTTACAAATGATTTTATGTATTCACTTTCATTGCTTTCAATATTTGTTTTAATTGATAGTAAATATTCAATTACTATGGACAAAATTTGAATTGTGTGATAAAAACTGTCTGAAAGTTGTTTGGATTGGTTCTGTTTTTCAATTTGCAGATTAATTTGAGGGTAATTAAAAAAAACATATGAGATATTAAAAAAATTCCAAAAAACAATATTGATTTTTAGAAAAATTGATATTGTTACGCAAAAACAACGGTGAGCAGAAAACAACATCAATTTTAGAAAAACCGATGTTGTCATCAATTCACAACATCGATTTTTAGAAAAATCGATATTGGTTTATACATATTTTACATTTTTTTTGTTATTTCTTATTATATAACATCAGTTTTTAACGTCAATAGTCTCAACATCGATTAATCATTAATATTAAAAGTTCTTAATAATAATATTAAAAATCTATTTTCTAGTCGCAAACAAATACTTTAGAAATAATTATTATTTTTATTGACCGATCCATTATTTTATGTAATCATGTAATCTAGGTAGCCTATTAATTTAGTGTATGCAATAGTATTTAACGTCTCCATCTCTTATGTAACATAATACTTTAAATTATCAAATTCCAGAGAAAAATAAGAAAATACAAATACATGAAGTTTGTTAGATGATTGCCTGGCACTGGCACAGTAACGGACACGGCCCATGTGTTCTCTCATGACTATGCCATTAAGATCGAGACTTAGATATTATTATTCATTTTTATTTTAGAAAAATTATTGTTTAAGGTTTCGTAGACATTTTATTGATTTTTAATTTTGCATATAAAATGAAAATAAATATCTATTCATGTTTTAATCCTGCTATGAAACGGTGACTGCTTGGTATGATTCGAGCAACAACAACAGGGATGAGTTGAAATATGAAAAGATAAGAGATGCAAGAGAGTGAGCGGTGAAAGAGACACATAATAGGGCGCAACATGCATTACATGTTTGACAATAACAAGTAGACCAGTGCCACTGCCAATGATTAACGCCAAATATAATGTTGAGGTGCATGAAAATTTGAATCACTTGTTTTGAGACTATTCTCCATGTTGTTTCATAATCATACCGGAATGAGAATGTGCATAATCACTAGACTAAAGTAGATAAACGATACTAATTTGAAAAAGAGCACACACACATAGACAATAGTAAAGTAATAAAGAATTGAAGTGGGTTTCACTTTCAGCTAGAGATGAAAGGACCAACTTTGGCGTGACATTATTTTCATGCATGGACCACATAGTAGAGAGAGAAGCCATGAAGTGGGTTGTCATCTCTTAAATGATCCTAGTTTCGGTGAGTGGTGTAGAATGAATGAACCTAAAATTCAGAAATTTCTCACTCACGCCCACTCAGAGCGCGTGTGACGGTGGAAGGGAACAGAATAGACACACTCACACAAACTTGGGAGCTTTAAGGTGGTGCTTCAAAAATAGAAGACTTTATCGTACTTTTTACTTACAATTTTTAGATTTTAGTAAATTTTTATTTTGGTTCTGAATTTGTAAGATGATGATAAATTGATGATGATAAATTAAATTTAGTTTGTGAATATGAAAACCCTCATTCCTATTCTCATCCTCTCCAAAACGGTCTCTTAAACTCCAACACAAACAAGCCACAAAATCAAAGCAACAACGTTAAGAAGAGCATCTTGTGCATTATCTTCAACCACTCGCTTTACTCTAAAATGAGTATTTTGCTATGGCACTTATAGTGAAATCGCAAACCCTGAAATTCATTTCAGAGAACGAGAAGCTGGTCCTAATGTTCACAGAGGACAACCACGATCATTAAACAAAAACAGGAGCAAGGGTCTGTGGGTTTTGAAAAGGCGAGTTGTGGCCGAAGGACAAAAACAAACAAAAAAACATGTTTTATTAAATAAAACTTAATGATACTGGCGACTTTTAGCTGTTACCATGTTCAAAATACTTATGTTTAATACGTGTATTTTGTGACAATTAAAATTTATTAAAAAATATTAGCACGGTTAGTCAGCTAATGGACATTTAAAGAAAGGAAAAATTTGTAAATTTATTTAAAATGTTAAAATTGGAAAATAAAAAGTACAAACAAGTTAAAGTTAAAAGTAGGAGGAACATTTCTCATAAAATTAATCATTATTTTTTACGGTGATATTTCATACCATAACCAATATCATAATAAATAAAGAGAATCTAAATACATATAACTATTGAATTTTAGATACTTACAAAGTATATACCTTCTTTTCTTTTTTTTATTCCCAAGAATAAAAAATAAATATTAAGAGATCATCATGCTGAATCAACTGAAATATATCTCAAATTTATTAAAAAAATATTAATTAAAGTGTTTTTGTAATGGATTCTAAGTTGGTGTCTTTGCTTGCGATGCACAGCATGCATGACCAACCCATATATATATGTATAGATTGGTTTGTCTTTTACTTTGAATGCGTTTGCGTTACAAAAGAAGAAGCATCCGATTATGAAGAAATGGTCCCTCTCTCCCGCCATTTTCTCTGTTAGCTCCTCCAAGAATATGTTCTTTTCCTTTACAATATTTGTTTATTCAACTAAATTATTATTTCTGTTTTTATTAAATTAAATAAATACATACAACCTTGCTGGCAGTGATGGATCTACAGTCATATGAGGGTGTGCATTTGTATCTTTTCATTTTTTAAAATTTATTAAATTTGTAAATAAAATTTTATATTTTTATATTTTATTTCATCTATATTTATATAATTGAACCTAGTAATTTTATTTTTTATAATTTACACCTATTAACTTAGGGTTTTGAATCCGCCAACTGTTGCGCGTACCTATCATTACTTACTTCCTCTGCGGACTATGGGGTTTACGTAGGAAGGAACTTGAGAAGCTGACTTTGTGCCGTGTCTTTCCTACATGGATCAACTAGCATATCTTCTTGACTTGGATATGGTGGATCATATCTTGAGTGTAGGTATTATTTATTATATGCTTTGCTGGAATTTATGTGAAAAATTGATTGAAAAAGAATTGATGTTAAAAAATTAATTTTTCTTTAAAATAATATCTTAAAACTAAATTTAGAAAGAAAAAAAATTATTGAAAGTATAACTATTTTTGCAGTATAAGAAATATGTTTTTAAAATTTTAAGAATCTCAACTAAAATTTTCAAATTAATTCTACTCACTGTAAAATTAAATTTAAAATTCCAAATATATCCAAACAACCATTTTTACTGTACAAATAATTTTGTTTGGCCTCTAGTATTTGGACCATAAACAAACAGGTCATGCTCTTTCATGAATTGCAAACTGGTCAATGTTAGCATTGTTTAGATGTCTTATAATTCAAAACGCTCTTTCATGATCAAATGGTAGCATAAACGTTAATTCTTTTGCTCTTTTGTTTTTTTTTTTTAGAAAAATATCATTTAATCACAAATTACACGATTTGTGTGACTTTCAAAATTATTTTTTAAAAGATAATAAACTTATCATAAAAGTTTAATGTCATGTTTGATTTATTATGTTCTATTAACTTTTAAATTTTAAAAAATGATCAAAATGATATATTTCAAAAACGAATCATCACAAAACTTTTAAGAGTTAATATATATGACCAAAATAACTATGAAACATAATAAATTAAAGTGACATTAAATATTTTAAAATAATTAAGTTTACATAAAATCGTCACTACCTTTATTTTATGATTGAGAATAATTGATGAATGAAATTATCATCGTTATTAAATGAATAAATTGAATAATAATAATAATAATAATAACAAAAGTGAATTATTTTTGTTTGTTATTTCAAATTTATCTCTTTTTTTATTTAGTAATTTCTAATTTTTTAAATAAAAAAATATAATGACAATTTTTAGTCGTAACTATATTAATTTAATTATTTTAAAATTTAAAACCCTAACTAGCACTAATATTTCTAATGATAAATTGAAAAAATAATCAAAACGATATGATTCAAAAAGATAAAAGACTACAATGAAATTTTTAAAATATAATATACCAAAGTGAAATATAATGGACAAAAGTGACATTATATCATTTTAAAATTTAACAAAATACTAAAGTTTCTCACATAACATTAAAAAAGTGACCAAAATGATACATTTCAAAAGCATAAAAAGTTAAAATAAAATTTTTAAAACCTAATATATCAAAATAAAATAACTATAAAATATAATGAAGCAAAAATAACATTAAACATATAATAAATGATAGTTTATAAATAAATAATAATGTAAAATCATTTTACAATGTCTTTAGATAATTTTTTCTCTTATATATATATATATATATATATATATATATATATATATATATATATATATATATATATATCTTATGAATTTATTGTTCTAAAACTTGAAAACGTTTTTTTTTACTCTTTTATTTCATCAAGTTAATGTTTTAATTTTTTTTTTCGTATAGTGTTAAAAGAAGACACGATATATATCACCCAAACCAATTAAGTTAAAACAATATTGTTTCTTAGTTTTATTTAGACACGATCCATTACCTTATACAATGTTTTATTTCATATTTGATCCTGAATTGCTGCAAGCTTTGATGCATGGATTGCAACTGGCATGAAAATAAAGATGGAACTCATGGATATTTATTTGACTCCACCTCGGATTTGACAGGAAAAACTCATTTTAATTGGGATCAGATTTTCTTTGACTTGGGAAAATAAGTCACTCTATTCCTTATTTTTCTCACTACATATATTTTATCATTATTAATAATATAATTTTATTATTATATACATTATATGTAATTTTTAATGATATAATTATGTAATTATTTCATATTTCATTTTTTATAATTATTAAAAATATAGAATAATTATTTTAATAGTTAAATAAAAAAATATCTTTTGTTTCGTATAAAAAAAAACTGTTGTAAATTTTTTTCTAATGTATGTTGAACAACATCATGTTATTATTGTTAACTGGGTTAAATTTTGTATTTTATATTATATAAATTAGCTGTTCAAACTTCAAACTAAACTATAAAAGTTTTCTACCATAAGCTCTTATTTTACTTTTGCTTGTTACTTTTTTTAATTAGCATTTTAATGATTGTGTTGCAATTATATTTTAAATAAGCTAAAATAATTTAAAGAAATTTTAAAAAAAAATCTATAAGAACATGTCATAAATATAGACAAATTAAAAATGTATGTGTAGGAATTTAAAATAAATTTTGTAAGCTCAAATATTTAAAATGGTGCCTAATAAAAACTTAGAAATTTATTGTATGTGTATGAAAGTAATCCATTGAAGTTAAACTAAATAATTAGAAAAGTGAGAGATTTAATCAAATGATTAGGCGAAGGTTAAGCCAATTTAGTAATTGAATTATTGTCAAATTAAATTGGATTAGTAAGATATTAGTTGGATTAAGTGATGAAAAAATCTTGTTCTAGCCCAAAAAATTCACTAAAGCCCAACACCAGGCCTGCTATCAGTTCTCTTGGTGGGTTGGAAACCCAATATCTCAACACATGTAAAGTTGTTAAGTTGGATCGTATGATTTAGATTGCGTAGAAATCTCCAGCCGTAGGATCAAAACACATCTTCCCCTCTCACTTGTACTCGTGCAAAGACATACATTATATACTATTGCAGCTCTATTGGCGCGCGTGTATGTTCTCCTATAGCTATTTCCGGAATGCAATGTAGACCCATTCTCCATTTTTGTTATAGATTATTTTAATAAGAAATGGGTGAAGATAACAACAATGACAAAGTAACCACAATGGAATGTGAAGTGGGTTTTTCTATAAGGTTTAAAAGAAATTAAGGTTAGAACCATAATTATGACGAAGCGCTTTAGCATAAAATTAAGAATAAAACTATGATTTATAATCCTTCAACGTGAGGGATGATAAACAGGGACGCGAGAAGAATATGCATGGAATTTAACATATATATTTAATGTAATTTTCCTTCATTATTGTTGTGAGTGATTAATCATGAATTGATTTCACTTTATAAGTGTTAATTATACTGTTATATGTTCATGAAAATTAGTCTTTTATGTTATAGTTATCAAGCAAACACAATTGGATTGTGACCTCTATTTAAGAGGATTTTTTGAGAAGTCTACTATTGGCAAATTGAAAATTTGTGTTAATGAGAGAATTGGAGATTGCCTAGTGAAAATTCTGGTTGAATTGGATATCAACTTTAATAAGACTGGCTGTAATCATATCATTATTGTCAAACTTGGGATCTTGGTTGTTTGTGTTTTAAAATTCACATAAATGATATGTTTAGTGATTGTTATTTGTAATACGATATAAATTGTTTTATTTACTTATTTTCTGTTGCGGTTATCAGAATAGGTTCCCTTCTTTATTTTCGTTAATACATGATTCTTTAGGTAGATACTTAAATCCATGCATTTGTGTTTTTCTTTTATCCCTATAATTACATCAAAATCGATCTCATATCTTTCTAATATACAGTTAAGTTATAGATTATTCATTTTACTAAAAAAATATTATTTAAGGTTTTGTAATCACTTTATTGATTTTTAATTTTGTATATATGATCAAAATAAATGTCAATTCGTATTTAATATTCAAATCATCTTATGAAACGCTAGCGACTTACAAGTGTGATTGGAATGGGAAAAATTCCTCTCCTATTGGTGGTTTCCAATCGTCACACGAGAGGAGCCTAACCCATTCGAAATCACATTCTACTCCCCAAAAATGTTCATGATGTGAAATAATAAGCAAAAGTTAGAATTACAACGCGTTTGAAATTTCATCCTATATGCACTCTACAAAAAAATCACGTCTAATTGGATGTTTCACGCAGAAACTACAATGTCTAGCCTCCAATTAACGCACTTAAATTTTGTGTAGATGACAAACATTCACTTAGTGCATGTTTAGCTTCACGTTAGAAAGTTGATTTTCAGTTCATAATTGATTTTTGATATATTTTTACATATTTAACCTTATATTTAAAAAGAATTCAAAATTAATTATGATTCAAAAATAATTTTAGATTAAATCAACTTTGAGTATTTTCTAAGTTGGATCCAAAATTTTATTCCAAATTTTACTTCTAAATTGATTTTTATAATAAAACATATCAATATAAATCATATCATTTTAAAATCAATTTTAATTATTAACAAATATTTGTACGTATTCACATTATTTTACGTGATTCGTCACTTCTGAAGCAGTCCATTGTAGATGCCACTTATTTAAACATTTGTTCATGGTTTTTAACGTTGAAAACGTGGTATTGGATCGGGTCCTGCTTATAACCTTCCAGTTAAGCCAACTTGATTCTAAGTACGACGAGGACGATATATATTTGGGGAAAAAGATAGTACCTGCAAGACCAACCGGCCAACTTTGCTTGCATGCACTTTTATTTTTTGGTTCTGATGAAAAAAAAAGTCATTTGAGAAGAAGTTTTATATTTTTTTTTTGCTTTTCATTTAAATTAGTTTTTAATATTCTAAAAATTTGAACAGTATATTTATTTGGTATTGTGTGTATGTTATTTCAAAAAAAAAAATTGAAAACATTAAAAATGTTTTAATTTATTCTTTCTCAACGAAAATTTATAAAACAGTTTTTATATGAATACTTTTGAATGTACAATTAAATATAAGTTTAATTACTCATTTAAGTGATTTCTTTAATTTCTAACGTTTATAATTTAATTCTCAAATCTTTAAAAAAATTTCTTTAACTGCAAAGACCTTTTAAAAATTAAATATAAATTTTAAAATTAAAAAATTCACTTATTAATTATAAAAAATAAAAAATAAAATTTAAAAATTACATAAACTAAATAAATAATTAAACCTTAAATATATAATATCCTGTTGGAAACCTCCTTCATCTAGTATCTACTATCTACCAACAACTCAAAAGCAAGAACTAGTCAGTTTGTTGCTTTATTACAATCACGTTTGACATGTGCTATATATTAAAAAAATGAATCATTTGTTTGTGTCAGATCCTGCAGTGTGTAAATTGATTAGGCATTCAATAATTTATTCAATGGAAGAAGTTTTTTTTCTTTTTAATATAATGGTCATGCGTGTAGGATTGTATTATTATATGATCACAAATTATTATTAATATAATTTTTAAGTAATTATTATAAGAATTAAAAAATTTAATATATGTAATAAATTATGATATGAATTTGCTTTATACGGTTAATACATAGTTTTTTTTTTTTGTGTGTGTGAATATTCAACGGAAGAGTTTATTTATATATTTTGGAAAATCTTACCTAGCAAACCATTGGACAGTTTAGTGAAGGAGTTGAAGTAATTTACACAAGACATTAGATTCTAATCTCGTTGTTGTTATAGTAAAATAAATTAAGAAGTTCGTGAATCATGTCATTGATGACTAATTATAAATGTAACAAAAATAATTACTCTCCAGGAAAGGGTATTCGATGAGTTTATACACTGAATATCAGAACCACGGTTATGACAAGTAACAAATTTATATATGTGGGAAAAAAAGCAACCAACCATCGATATCAATTTTTGAATGTTGATAAGAGTATAATTAAAAAAATTAATTAGGTAACGGGCAAACTTGCATGTGCATGGGACCAGAGGCAGGGAAAGAAAGAAGGGAGAGAAATTGAGAGATTAGAAATCATAAAACTTTTAAGAGTTTTTTTTTTATCTATAGGAATCAAAGATATAAAATAAAGAGTTTACAACATTTATGCATCATGCTTAATCAACTAAATTGTAACATTTCATTTTTTCGTAAAATAAATTTAAAAATATTTTATTTAAAAATAAATATATTTTTAGAAAATAATGAAATTTTTGTAATTAAATAAATAAGAAGAAATAATTTTATTAATTAAAATAATGATTTTAAGGTAAATAAAATAAATATGTGTTTTTAGAAAATAAAAAGGATGTTTTATTCATTCACTTGATAGGAAGTAAAATAGAGTTCATTTTTATAAAATAATGAAATAAAAAAATAAAGAAAATAATAGGCTCAAAGTACCATAGCTATAAATAGAAACATATTAGATCAGTTTTTACATTTATAATATGTTTTTACGCTTTCTCTTTCTCCCAAATTCAGTTTTCTCTTCTTTCTCTCCCAAATTTCTCTTTTTTTTCCCGCATACACTCAAACCTTAGTAAAACTACGATCGAAATTTGGACACCACCTTCGAAACTCATTTACGCACATTCTCACTGTTGGGATTTGCGAAATATTGTCTATAGAGAGAGAAATGTTTCTTGTGTGGAGACAGTGAAATTGAGACTTCAATCTCTTCTCATTCTCTCTAATGTTTTGAAACCTTAGCAGAACAATTAGAGGAAAAACTTGAGGAATCTTAGGGAACCGCTAGAGACGTCGCTATCGCTGCTGGACTACACGCGCGATCCTGCTTAGAGGTAAGGGGTGAGTTTATCGCAATTGGGATTAGAGTGAACATGTGTAGGGATCCTTAGAGCATCAAATTGGGATTAATTTTGGGATGTTTAATGCGTTTTAATTTTGTCTGTATAATGATAACTACGAATTGACTGTGTTTGACGTACTAATTGATGTCCCAGTGTGAAATTGATATGTTTTTATGTTGAGTGTGAATCCTATAAATTGGACATTTTTCTAATTAGCATGAATTGATTAAATTAAGTAAGGAGAGATTTACTGTAAGAGGGAGTGAGATATTGATTTTGTATTTTTCCCTTTTCGTGCTTTTTAGGGTTTTCTTATATATATGGTTTGAAATTAATATTATAATTGAAATTGACCAAAGATTCCTAGTAGATTGTGTGTTGTACTTCTTAGATAATATATATGAATTCATGTATACTTATTTTTACATTTATATATACATATGTGTGTGTGTGTGTGTGTGTGGTAAAGTGTTCATATAATTATTTGGAATTGGTGCATTGAAAGCTTACTTTGAAATTCATGATCCAGTATGATGTATGCTAGTTTTATATAATATATTTAGCTATATATTTATTTATATTAATATTTTATGTAAATAATATTGTAGTGTTGTTATAGTATGATTCCAAAAATTATTCAAGTGTTGGAGTTTGAGAATATTATGGTTATGAATATCGTTATGAATGTTATGAAGATGTATAAATAAACATGAGGCGCAATGATATATCATTTTGGGATTGCGAAATTGTGATTGAGATTGAGTATAAGTAGCAAGTTGAGATTGAGTATAAGTAGCAAGTTGAACATGTGTTAAATCCTGGACATGTAATATGGCTGTGAATAAGTATGTGATTAATACTTGATGTGATATTACTTGTGTTGTAAGTTGTGAATTATACAATAATTTCATTGGTGTTTACCTTGAGAAAAGTGTTTATGCACGAGGTGTTAAAAGAAAAGTGTAGGATTCCAAGTTAGGAACCTGAGGTGTTAAATTGTAGCGCAATGGACGAGGTGTTAAAAGGAAAATGTAGGGTTCCAAGTTAGGAACTTGAGGTGTTAAATTGTAGTGCAATGTGTTAAATGTGTTTGAAAACAAATGTGAGATCGTAGGTATTGTATAATTCATGAGCAATGTCTGCGTGCAAAAATTGTTTTAGGGGTTGGACCAAAATTAGGAAGGTGAGACCCTAACGGATTCTTCAGAGTTTAGGCCTTGGAAGTAAATACACTTGGTTTGAGTGCTCCTTTAAGCCTATGTTGATCCTATATAGTTGGAGCATTCTTGCAAAACAGAGTGACCCTAACTAGTCACCTTATGATTTTACTTAGTGAGAGTAACCTGACATATTCATTGCATGACGTGTCTTGTTATGTACTCCTAAGCGTCCTGATGTTATTTTTCACTGACATGATACCACATTGTATATAGGCTTGAGTTTTAGTATAATTGTTGCATAACGCCTGTGAGTTGTTTATTATGAAATTGGTAAGTGTTGTTACGTCTTTGATTCGAGTGTGTGATTCATGTGTAATGTGATTGGTGATTGAAAAAATAAATTTTAAATGATAAAGTGGTGAAGTGACATGGATTGTGTTAAGTTGAGTTATGTGATAAATATTTCTATAATATATTTTGCTTATGTCTTTGTTTATTTGTATTTTATTTAGAAATGTGATAACTTACTTCATATGTGTTGATTGTGTTTGGATCCTGTGATGATCTCGAACCTTGTGTTCGTGGGAGCAGATGACTAGATAGATGAGTTTAAAGAATCTCATGCTAGAGAACACTGAGACACAATGTTTTGATAGGATGTGACATTGGGACATGAGTTTTTGTTTCAATTGCATGATGTTCTTTTGTAAACTTTATTTTATTTTGCTGCTTAACTTGAGTTCTTTTGTAAACTTGGACGACTTTATTTTGATTTAAAGATGTTTTTAATAAGTTTTATTTAATAATAATAAAACGAATGTGACCCTTTTACTAATGTGAATTTATTTACGTGATTTGAATAAAATTGATTTAATTAAATTTTATATTTTTATATGTTTTTTTATTTATATATATATCAGGATAAAGAGTGTCAGATAAATTATATCCCTTGTTCTGAAACATAAAAAATCTTCCATATAAGAGCTAATAAGTAGAATTTATAAATATAGAAACTAAAACCTAAAGTGTGAGCAAGTGCAAATAATGAAACCCAAAAGATTTTACTTAATTATTTGAAGAAAGAATTTTGTTAGAAATTGTTGGTTTTATATGAAGTAAGATATTTTGAATTTTTTAATTTTAAACTTTTTATAACTACGTTAAATCCCAAATATACCAAAATTAAGCAGGTGAATCCTATAAACTCTTTTTATAACTACAATGAAGAGAATTTTATATTATACCTTAATGGCATGTCCCACTTTTTTTCATTTCCTAGCTCCACACCACCTATATATATTATACCGGGTGAAGGGGTGGTGGATGCATTGTAATGGTGCATGCATTTACGTTCTTAGTTCTCCACGCCAAATATAGCATAAGTGCTGATTGGCCATATAGCTATTGGCATATTCAATTACCTTTTTAAAAGCAAAGTCCAATGGCCAAATAGACTAGTGTTGTTTATCAATATACCAGCAAATCACAAGTTTGGGGTGAGAATTTTGATCATAAGAACCTTGTAATAACAACAGCAGCTGATAATGGAAAGAAGGAGAGTAATGGAGCACCTAAAGACATATCCTGCGTTTCCCGGGTGGTATGCTGATGTTTCCTGGCCAGGTAACTATTTCTTTCCAAGTCAATTACTTTACTGACATCTACTTTATTTTAGATTTTTTTTTTGATAAATTTATTTTAGATTTTTATTTGGTGCTTTTTTTTGGTGGGTGATTATTTTCAAACATCGTTAATTGAAAATATCCAGAGTCACCTACAAAAGCACATGATGGGAAAGTAAGACCATTGCAACAGTGTACAATAAATAGCAATAAATCACATAGACAGGAACATTCAAAACTAAATAGTTAAACATATTGTAAACCGATGTTGAAATGTCATTTTTAACTTTTTTACAATAATATAAAAATAAAAAATATTGGAAAGTGTAACAACAATAATTAATATATAACAGTTAGTAGTAACATTTTGTACTGTTAATTATCACATCAACAATGCACAGGAGAAGCACACATATATAAAATGGAAAAGATCCTATTCCACGGGAAATCAGAATTCCAAGAGCTTCTTGTATTCGAGGTACCATGTTCATTGTTAGCATATTCCATACTCTTAAAATCATTTGATTTGTTCATAGATTTTTGTTATTATTTGATTTTATTGTAACTTTTCCTAATCCTTTTTTTCCTCATTTAGTCGCTACAGTGTATGGGTTACAATATAGGCACAATCTCTTGTACCTGAGCATGTATGTTATCACATTAGAATTTATATCACATTAATGCATATAGCTAAGTTAGTGTACCTCTTATAATATTGTCATTTGTTCAAGAAATGGAGGAGGATCTAAGTCTGTCTGCTAAATTATTTTATTATACTTTTCCCTGTTTCTTACGAATAAAATATTGATGACATCCCAGAGTGATGTGAATTGTGCAGACATCTAGACATGGCAAGATTGCAATTCCGGATGGGTATATCCAGCTGACAGAAAACGATGAATTTGCTTACCAAGAGATGCTCATTCACCTTGCACTCTGTTCCATTCCAAATCCAAAGAAGGGTTTTTGTTCATTCTTTCTATTCCTCACTTGCACATGAACTATCCTATCTAATGAAAAAAGAAACTTTTGTTTAAACATTACAGGTTCTGCTTGTTGGAGGGGGAGATGGTGGAATTCTTAGGGAAATATCACGCCACTCTTCTGTTGAGCATATTGATATATGTGAAATAGACAAAATGGTCATTCATGTAAGTTAGTCTTTAAGTTATTACTCCTTACTTAGTTCCACTTTTAACGTATTGCTTCCAATAATATATTCTTAGAACCATGTGAGTTTCTTATGCGTTTGAGTACACAGGTTTATAAGAAGTTTTTCCCAGATATAGCTGTTGGTTACGAGGATCCCCGAATGCATGTTCATATCAGAGATGGTAAAAAGTTAAACCATTTGTTTTTAACTTGCAGAACAAACCACACGAGTTTGTATAAGTTATGTTATTTATACAACAAAGTTTTATAATAATTTCTGCACATGAAAGAAAATCAAGAGACAGAGAGAGAAATGTGTAATAAGATAGGCGCGTAGTGGAGAAACAAAGAGAGAGAAAAAAAATGATCGTGGGGAAATTGTTGTAAAAATTTGTCGTACAAGTTATATTACTCAATTTATTTTTACCAAATTTCTAACAAACATATGCAGGAGTTGCGTTCATCAATTCTGTTCCTGAGGGCGCTTACGATGTCATTATACTGGATGCTTTTCCAGCAATGGGTAAGAAAACTTTGTTTCTTCCAAATTGCAAGTGTAGTGAGAAAAGAGTAGTTGGGAGAGAAATGATGAAATTCAATATGATGCAGGACATAGTGCAGATGTTCTTGCTGATAAATGCTTCTTAGAATCAATAGCAAAGGCTCTTCGACCCCGTGGAGTGCTGTTGTGGCATACGAACTCTGAGGTTGCAGATACCATAGCTAATTGCAAGATATTCAAAGGCTCCGTTAATTATGCCTGGGCAACAGTTCCTGCATATGTAAGGTATTCCATTCCTTATTTAACTTTCTATATTCTTGTTCGTTTTTGGTAACAAGTGTTTCTTTCTTCTTGTTTACCAGTGGGGCGATTGGATTCATGCTTTGCTCCACGGAGGGTCCCCCAGTGAACTTCAAACATCCAATAAATAAATTGAATCCAGAGAAAAATGGGGTAGCAAAGGGACCTCCTAAGTTTTATAACTCAGAGGTAATCCGTTGAAACTTGAAACGGTTTCAGTTCAAGCATTAACCTACTTGTTTTGCTTTATTCTATTTACAACTAACTTAAGAATTTATTCCTATCTTGCCTTTTATTTTTGTTACAACTACAGATCCATGCTACTGCCTTCTTTTGTGGACAAGGTTGGTTGATCCAACAAGATATTCATAAATAATTCGGTAGTATTAAGGAATTGTTGTTAGTTACCCTTTGTACTGTGTCGTTCTGCCTATTTATGGGTAATATGTTGCACGTGCGAAACTATCTCAATTTTATTTGTATTGGAGTATTGTAAGAGCTGCAATTATTCAACTGCAGTAGTCTCGGGTAGCTAGCTTTACTCTAGTTAGTCATTAGAGAGTTAGTTTCTGAGTTAGTTAGTTAGTTAGTGACAGTTGTTGTAAC
Organism: Glycine max; assembly: GCF_000004515.6. NCBI lineage: Eukaryota > Viridiplantae > Streptophyta > Magnoliopsida > Fabales > Fabaceae > Glycine > Glycine max. The sequence continues at coordinate 3,035,223 of NC_038241.2, forward strand.
CAACAGAATAGTCTATAAATACTAAACTGTACTCAGAGTTTGGTGGTTAATGAAACTGAGTTGCTTTCCCTTTCATTTCTCTGTTATCAAATTCTATGATAGTATCAGAGCTAGTTCGATCAAGCGACCAACAATGGCAGAATCCAATCATTCTGGTTTTATATAAATGAGAAGTTGTATTCACAAAAAGAAAAAAAAATAACAATGAGAAGTTGATAACCTGCATCACCGTGAAGGTATTGCACATACAAAACTATTGCAAGTTTATTAACACCTACAAGAAAGGTACGTTATGATATGGAGTCAAAATATCAAACTTGTACAATCGATTACTTTACAAGAAGATACAGATAACAATGTATAATTTGTACGAGGCAGTATAGTATAACCGGGTCAAAAGAATCCAGATACAACAAGGAATCGCTGCTTAACTTCATATATTGTTGGTGAGTGATTATACAAGTTACTGGTAGCAAGATTCTAGTCTAGCTACCCTCGCAACTAGATAGAAGTGGCAAAAGCAGAACACATCTCTAACAGGGTAAACACTGTTAGAGAGGAATTTGACTTGTATCAAGATCTTTTGGGGACGTGGACATTATATACAAACCGTAAGGTTGGACAAAAAATATATCTTAAAACACAAGATAAGGATTGGTCCAATATATCTGTATTGCACACTAAAAGCAATAAAAGGAAGCTATGGACATCAATTGTTGGGGTTGTTGAATATTTCTACTAAAATCAATTGTATCATAAAATAGTACAAGAGCCATCTCAATTCAGTGGTTATGAGAATCTGCAAGGCTTCGATCTCCTTTTACATGGACACAACCCATACATATTAGCAATGTCATGAATTGTTCAAAACAAGAAGATTCCAACGTTGGAGATTCTCATCCATTTTCTCTCTTAATTCGTAGTGTCTGGTTAGCGCTAAATAGTAATTAACCCAACAATGGTATTTTAATATTTCTTCACCATGCTTATGGCAGTTCATTTTTTATCCAAAATTCCCACATTTATGATCAAATACACTTTATATTTCTTCTCAATCCCCACTATATTTCTTCCTCTTTTGTGCTTAGGCCTCATTGTTTAACACCCCTGTCCCCTCTCTTCCCGCCCCAAAAATGAATAAATAAAGGAGCTATTTTGAATTACTGTAGAGCTCATTGAACAAGAATTTATTCTAATGAAGAAAGGACCTACAAGAAATTTTGAAGATTAAAATGTGGCAAGAACCACTGATTGGAGTACTGTATCATTTCAAAAAATAAAATATGGTCTACGACAAAAGGATATTATTTAACATTACTCGCATCATTAACCCGATTAAACAATGCAGTTTAAAATAATCCCCTGTGAAATAAAATAATAAAAGTGAACATAATGAATGAAAAATAAAATGGGCACTTAACTACAGTGAATCAACTTTCCAAATTCCAAGTCAGCATTTACATAAAGAAAAGCAATATAACAAATGTTATAGAATATTCTATAGCAGAAGAGGACTTCATATAACTATAACCTGTAATAAGATCCAATCTCATATCAGAAAAAGTCAAATCACGACCTTTCAGAGACTCTTGTGACTCAATTTTGGATGAAATGAAACCCCCTATTTTTATTAGTTAAGCTGCACAGTTACACAGATGGGAAGTATTTGTTGAGGTTGAAAGGCAGTGAATAAAACTCTTCACTTCTTGTGTCAGTCTTGAAGGAACGGTACTTGTCCCACCAATGCTTTCCTCTATCTTTCCGAATAGCAGCTTCCTTCTTATGTAGTGTGTTGTCCAAGAAATATGCCACACAACCCGCAACAAAGGCTTTTGATTGGAACGGGACATTGATTATATCATTGAACTGCAAGGCACATAAAATTGTCAGTAAAAGTGAATTCGTGACAAAAGCTAATAACAAATTCAAGGTTTTTTTATAGTACATCACATCCATAGTTTCATAGTTCCATACCCATCTTGCTTTGGTGTGAACCGGACCATAACCATTAATTGCTGTGTACTCATTGAAGTACTGCGACACAGACAAGCCAATGAAGATGGAGTAGCCTAATACAAATATTGTTCTAAAACTGTTGAGGTTGCAGAATTGAAGAAAACTTAGACCTCCCGCTCCTACAAATAATGAATGGAAGTGGAACATTACACGCTGATTATTGTAAGTATCAAAGTAAACCAAAAGTTTGAATGTATCTTATGAGTATATCTTAAAAATGAGACATACCAACATAAGCGAAAAACAAGCAGTACAGTGCAGCAACAATGGGAGGTGGAATGGATGCAAAAACGGCTCCAAATTTCCCTACACAGTAAAGAAAAATTAGCAAGAGTTGATGGGAATAAATGCACTAGGTTAAGGCAAACTACATATTCAAAATTACAAGCACTGCACTGAGCTGCATCAACTCACCGAGAATTGAAAAGAAAATCATAAAACCGGCCGCTATTTGCACCACTCTTCGACTGCCAACACGAGTTAAAGCCAAAAGACCAGCATTTTCTCTATATGGAAACCAAACAAATACCTCATCAACAAGGAAGTTGTTTCCTCTAAATTGAAGCAACGTATACAAACAGAATGATTTCAGTCTTACACAGATACAGAGGATCCATTGCCAGTTCCAAACAATCCTGATAACAGAATGCCAACTCCCTGAAGAGAAGAAACAAAAATGCAAAATCGTCAGTTGATAAATCGACTTTAAACTACCATTATTTTTAAGGGTTAAATTTAGATCAAGTTCCATATATCTTTGTCATCAAATTCATAAATCAAATAATGACATGAGATAAGTTTTTCTTATTCACCAACATTTTTTTAATGGAGGCTATTTAATGTTGAAAAATATATCCACATGCCATTGTTTGACTTGCAAATTAGATGGGAAGGAACTTGATTTAAGTTTTGTTCTAAATGCAAAAAAAATACTTAAGATATTTATATGCAGAAGTATTAGCTATTTTTGTACCTGCCAACCGATGCCGCGACTAAGAATAGATGGTGGTAATGGTGTTGCACTTGCATACCGATAGACAGCAATAAAAGCTCCACTGGACTGCTTGTAACAAATGAATCGTGAATATATAAATTAATTCTAAAAGCATTACTATTCAATGATAATGCAAATTAGCAACTGTATAACACTAACTGAGTTAGGCACTGGTATAGAATACAAGATGGATAATCCTGGTTAGTATGTCATCATGCATGTAGTAATACTACCATGTGCAGGGTCAAAATTTAGTAAATTATGTATTAATAATTACAATTTCCCTCAAGAGAATGGAATAAAAAAAGCCAACTATTGCACTGATTGAACATAGCTGATAAACTAAGTCAAAATGATTTAAATCAATCTCCACCACCCCCACCCTTTTGGTTCCATTACCTTATATTATCCTTCCAGATGTTCATTAACATACCAACCATAGTCTCCAACCTAATTTACTGCATTTATGTAGTAATCATTTTCATATCATTGTTAAAGTTATCATATAAAGTCATTATATACATTAAGTGTGTGTTTGGTTTATTATGTGGAGGGTTTCTAACTGAAATCCAAACACACTATACATGGTTAACAGTATCAATGTGGTTCCCAATTTTTAACCGCCATTTTCTACATATGGCAAACTACTTATAAAATTTCTCTTAGGGTTAAAATCCTGACTTCAGTACTATATGCTTCTTCTAAGGAGGCAGAGAAGAAAAAAAATTCAATCATGATGCACTACAAGATTTGTAAAATTTATTTTAAGAAAGCAAGATAATTTCTCTAAAGATCAATTGTTTCCAAGAAAAATAAGACTGATATGATATCCAGAATGCCTGACTGCAAAGCTCTTATAAAATACACAGAAGAGACAGGAAATTATGAATATAAAAGCTAATAGAATAAATATAAATGTATAAATATGTATTACATAGGAAGGACAATACCAATTAATTAATAAATAAAAAGAACTCTTGTTCCAAATTAAAAATAGATAGAAAAGGTCTAAAGAAAGAAATTACCTCTACAAGAGCAACAAAGGATGCCATCATCATGGCAAAGGCTTCACCTGCATCAAATGTAGGTGCTCCCCATTGAAATGGATAAGGAACTCGTATCCTGCAAACCCAAAATACATGTTGAATACTTCCCCATAAGTTTCAAGTCACAAGGCTATGACTAAATAGAAAATTATCAGTGAATAATAAATTAATATCTCAAGGATGCAACAGAGTCTTGCATAAAAAATGTCAATTATGATCATGCTCTAAAGTTCAAAACAATGACAATATATATATAAAAAATTCAAAGATGACAAATGTGACAATTATTCACCAAACAATGATTCACAATTCCTAATTCATAACATACTGAACAGCCTCATGGCTTAAAACTAGCTTCCCCTGGAATTGATATCAACAGATGGGAATTGGGAAGAAAAGTCCATACAGAATTTAGAAACAGAGAAGAAGAAAAGGAAGGTAATCATAAGGCTAAATCAAAGTCAAAGCATCTTGAGGTTCTTCACATTGGAAACTCGGCTGTGAAGTTTCACAGAATCAACTAAGAGGGATCTCCCCAGATAGCAACAAGTCCAAAAGGCACCACTCATAAAAATATAGTATACTTAAATGGAAATCATAACAATAAATCTCCATAACCCCCCAATCCACAGAAGGTACATTTTTAAATTTTATAGTGAAAAATCACACCTCAATTTAAGGACATTTTGGCAATTAAATAATCAGCTGCCAGCGAAAAAATTCCATTTAGAGTAAATAGTCAATGAAATTCCACTACTAACCATGGGGCAGATTCTATTAAACCAGATCGATCAGTGCGACAGGTTGACTGTGTTTTAGGTGCAGCATGGTTGTATGCCCCTCCAACAGTGAGCAGATAAGCATATAACCATACAATTGCAATTGTAAATAAAACAGCGAACCGATCGAAGACATGTTTTCCTGCATGTAGCACATGAGGTACAAACTGCATGAAAACCAATAGCTGTTATTAACAAAGTTCCATACAAGCCATCATTATGCCATAAAAGTAAAGAAATGAACTGAGATCGTGATGCCAAGAGTTTTTGACACTCTAAAGAACTCTACCTGTGAAATAAATACTAGTAATATAAGCTCTGGCAGTCCAATCTCTACACATTTAGCAACCTACACACAAGCCAGTCATCAATATTGAATTTTTTTTATATATTAGCTTTGAACCCAAACAATTTAAATATGTACTTACCCCAGGAAAGCCTAACTCATAAAGCCCAAAACCAACAAGAGATACCAAAGGAACTGCTGAAAGTGGACTTAAGAACCTGAAGAAAGAAGTTGGAGTTACATCACTTAGGAATATTACACTCAATCGCAGGAATATTAAGTTCTTTTGATCCTTTCAGTTCACAGGGACTATATTATTGATATTTTCTTCAAACAAATTCAATTCAGAGTAACAACTGAGAATGAGCATATATGGTAAAGATGACCCTAAATCTAGATTACATTTCAATTCAGACATTTTTTTTCAACCATATATGAAGACCAAGAAAATATAATGCAGCCACTTACTAAGAACCTGAGACCAACCTTGCAACATTTCGCCAAAGGCCACTAAAGCCTAGTACTATTTGAAGAGTTGAAGCAACAATAAGAGCACCTTGGGTTGCCCGCATTATCCTCTTGAATTTCTGAATAGAAGAAAAAATAAAGCCAAAAAGTAAGAGGAAGAAAGTGATAAAATGCTCATGTGCATCCAAAAAACAAAATAGTGATGAAACAATTCCATCAAATAAGCATCAGGATCCAATGTCATATTCAGCTCGGTGAATTAAAATTACACTCTTTCTTCTATAAATTGTCTGCTTGTAATTTCAACGTATGCCACAAGCACCAGGAACTGAACCCAAGACCTTAGTCTTTACACAGTTCTAATGCATTGATTAACCCAACCCTCATTGGAAAACTATGCTCTTATTATTTCAAATAGAATAAATTTGCTAAATATTGATACAGATTACAAATCATGTGGATGCCTTTGTTTGGCAAGCATATCAACCGCACACAATTTATAGAAAAGAATCGTTCTGGTAAAAGGACCTCTATAGGATCTGGCTCATCACTGAATCGACCAGAAAGAATAATAGAGATTGTTGTTGCAACGTAAGTATAAGACCCTCCAATTACTGCAGGCAATCGAGTTCCAAACAGAGTTTGCAGCAATGTGTTAATTCCAGCTACAAAAAGTAGAGTTTGGATAACTTTTGCCTTCTCCTCCTGCAAAAAATGGACTTTCAATTTTCTTTGTTTTATAAATTATTTTTTGCTAGGAGAATAGTGCAACTTCAATCAAATGATCAGATAACCCTTTCAAAATTATTCCATTTGAAATTTAAAATTGTTCCTTTAATTATATTGAATTTGTTAATGCTTACATTGCCACCTCCCATCTGGGGAACAAGAGCAGTGGGAATTAGCACAGTTGTACCGAGCATCACAAGATAATGTTGAAAACCAAGAAGTATGGCCTCAGCTGCATCAGAATTGCACCAAATTTCTCATCAAATTAAAGAAGATGAAGAGAACCGTACTATCTTAGTCATATTTTCAACGCCATAAGCCCAGGGAAGTACTACTAGCAGTGGCTTAAATTTTAAAATTTCAACTACTTGGCATGATGTCAGAATACAGCATTTAATTTATCCATAAAACCCACATTGTTCAATCAAAAGTTGTTGAGTGTTGACTGCAGGCGGTGTTACAAAACGCTCCAAAATTTAATAAATGAGTAATAGTTTTTTAATCAAAAAAGAAAAAAACGTATTTTTAATCAGTAAAATATTTTAAAATTATAACATCAGGAGCCATAAATAGAATTAAAAGAACTAGCAAAAAGTCTATAAAGTACCCAACCCGGATCTGGAAATAATGAGAATAGTCAAAACTTACAGATGGGAAAAACCAGAAGTTTAATTTCAAATAAGTTTAATAAATTGGAACTAGCCAAATACAAATAGGGCATCGAATTGGTTCCAATTAAATTAGTACCACAGGAAAAAAAAAAAAAAAACCTTCGATTGCACTTTCATAAATTAGAACCCAAGTCCCTAAGATAAACAAACAAAAAAACATGATTAAATTGAAAATGAAAAATTTTGAGGCATGGCTAGTGAATTAAACAACCAATAACTCTTTCCCCTGATCTCCCTTAATTTCCTCCACATGCCTTCTTAAACATAAAATTAAAAATCGGTTTAAGAGTAAGTTTTATTTTTCAGCAGCATATTTTTGTTATCATCAAAGCACCTAAAAGGAAAGAATTTACCCGAAAGCCACTTTCAATAATTTGATTTAAAAAAAAAAGGGACAGCACGCGCAAACAAATATGTCAGAATCACAAAACATGCTTTTAGAAATACCATATCGGTAAAGATAACAGAAGAATCAGGTTCAAAGTAGGAGCACAGAGAAACAGAATCTATGATGAAAGAAAAAAGAGAAAAAAACTAACGCCATGGAGGAGGACTCGTAATGCAGTAAGAAACATTCGGTAACTGATCCTTCGGGGGATGAGGTTGTGGCTCATCAATCTTAGGTGCTGGAGCTCCACCACCTCCTGCCATAACTCTCTTTCACAGTTTCACACACACTCAGCAACAAAACTGCAAGGAAATGAAGGAATCAACGAATCAAAACGCAAATCTGAAACAAAAGTTACAAAACACACTCTAAAAACAAAAAAGAAGAAAAAGACTCAGCTACCTAATAAAAATGAGTGTCTAAGCTGAACAGAAGAAGAAAAGAAAGGGAGAAAAATGATAAAGTAGCTGTGAGTATGAGAATATTAGAGTGAGTAATAGTTACGACAATAATTGTGAAGTTTAAGAAAAGAAAGATGAGGAGAAAAGAATATAAAAGCACCTTTTAACAATGTTTGAGGGTGCAAAAACAAGGGGACTTTAAAGTAAAAAAAAAAAAAAAAAAAAACTCAGGTACCCCACACCAGCCACGAAATAAATAGAATAAAAAAATGGTTCGAGACAGTGAAAAGAAGAATGAAAACCCAGACGGTGGTGGCGTTATAGTTATAGTTATAGGGTAGTGTAGTGTGAAGTATAAAAAAGACAAGGAAACGATAAACGCGAACACGAATGAACTAAACTTAGTTTGCCACAGTCTCTCTCCCTTGGAGTATGTAATGTATGACCACGACTTACACAGTTCTAGTATAATCGTATGTTATGTTAATGTTTCGTTTTCATATTCATATACATATACCTCCAATTTTACTTTCCGACAATTTTTTTTTCATTTATATTTATATTATTTTTCCCTGTTGTCGTTTCGGTTGCGACAGTGGCATATGGCCGCGCCAAGTATAAGAAAAACCCAGCCTCGTGGCATGATGGTAATGATTTAAGGGTAATGTCGTTTATAGAATAAATGATAGTAAATGATGATTACATGAGAAAATAATGGGAAGGAAAAAAAAGGTGCAAAAAATAGTGATAAATTATTACTGGTATATTAATAATATTGCTTATATAATGATCAATTCATTTATTGCTCATTAAAGAAGGTGAATACAGAATACTACTGACACGTAAGGGAGAGTGGGGGACAAACACCTTCACTGCGTGAGTATCGTCTATCGCTAAAGTTTTGGCTGTACCAAGTTTTGAAACAGCTAGAGTTAATGAACATTTTTTAATTTTATTTGAGATTATTAAAAAGGAGTACTACTCCTATAATTGTAGAAATATTGAAGCTTACTTGCTAGAATTAATAAAGTCTAGTAGAGTTAGCAGTTTGAAAACGTTAAACAAAATAATTAAATTGGAGTTATTATTAATAATTCATTTGAAAGAGTTGGACATTTGAACCAAAAATTGAAGAGGTTTAGGTTGAAAATGTTGAATTGACCAAAGGGAGGGGGATCACGTGGCGAATATAAGGGCACCCAAAAAACCTAAACCAGTGAAGGGAAGGGAACCCACCAATGACTAAACCATAGAATAGAAGGGATTCAATTTTTTAAGACATACTAGTAGTAAGAAAAATAAGTAAATTAAATGAAAAAGGGAAAACATGATTGAAGCGCAAGAGAATAGAGAGGAGAGGATGACGACGCCGACAAATGCTCTTATCCCTATATATCACTGAATCCCCCAATTTAAGTTGCTTTGGCTGTCCCTTATTGACTTCCAACTCCCATCTTTAAAGTAACCATGAATAACAGTGTACTAATAAGAGAATAAAAATATTTTATGCTATTATTTAATTACAGATACTCGTTCGTTTGAATAAATTTATTCAATTTTACTCTAAAAGTGTAAAATAACATAAATATTATACTGATAATAACTTTTTAGTTAATTAATGATATATAAAAATTTACACTGGTAATATATGTTTATTAAATTATTTTCAGTAACTATAGTTATAATCTTAACTTTTAACTCTACATTGAAGTTCAATAATTTATAATTGTACAGTTAGGCCTGAAGTTTGGGTTGAAAATAGGTTAGGTGAAGATAGATTTTATAACTTTTTGTTCGTTTATTTTAAGGTTTATTTATCGGAGTATAAGTCTTTACGGTTTACTTTCAGTTAAAAAAAATGTTTAAAAGGTTTTTTCATAGTAAAGTATTTTAAATAAGTTTAAAAATGTATGGAAACATTGGAAAGAGTTCAATAATTTTATTTTTGTACGAAAGATGAACTTAAAATAGAGACATTAAAAGGTTAATTAAATTACTGTTAAAAAAAAACAATGATGAAATTCAGATATTTACAAAGGCCAGTTGAAAGGAGCTATAAAAAAATTATGTAAAATAATTTGAACCTATAAGAAGGAAAATTATATATATTTTCAAAAAGACTCCTCTCAAATAAAAGAGGAAAGAGAATTCCATCAAATTAAATCAAGTGTACAACTATGGTTGAGAAGCAAGTCTATATGCACAAAAATTACATTCACGATAAATATGAAAAAGAGAAAAAGATATATAGTGAGTGATATTTATACAATTGAGCCGTCTATTTTTAAGTCTCAAAGAAACAACATTAGAGATCTTGAAAGCTTTAATGACAAGGCTAAGGTTTTGAAACAAATTGAGTAATGCCAGGGGCCTTGTCAAGACAAACCTGAATTGAGAAAACTTTGAGAATTTGAAATTCAACTGTCTTAATACATAGAATCCGAAGTTAAATCATAGTAAAATGATAAGAGTATGAATAGACATTTCAGATCGGTTTAATACTGACTAAGAACTAAAGTAATTTCTAAAAGAAATTTTATTACTTTAAATGAGAGTTATATATTAAACTTTTTTTTTCAATACATGTGGCTTTTCTTGCCTATATATGAGGTCTTTTTGTTTCATAAATATTAATAGAAAATGAATTTTTTATTGTGGATCTAAAGCTTGAACTTTAATTACTTTATACTTGGACTGATATTTAGACATTTTAATGCTAACAATTTCATCCCTATGCTTCTTGTTAAGCAAAAAATCCTTTGCCCAATTAATTAAAATGTTACTTTTAGGTTTTAATTCATAATAACATGATTATATGTTAATAATATTTTTTAGGATGTAGTATACATTTTTATTATTAAATTGATTTTATAAAATTTCTTTAAATCATTTAACTATGAAATTTAATTAAATTAAAAATAAAATGAAATATTAAATGATTCACTGTTAATAGATTAATAACAGAATAAATTATATTAATCATCCCAAAAGTTTTATAAAATTTTACAAACCCTCTTTTTTTTTATCCAATCGTACACTAATCCTCCTTAATTTTTTTAAAAAAATTAACACCAACACTTGCTTGTACATTACACAAACCTCTGATATTAGAGATGTCTCAATAAATGTTAAAAAAAATAGAAAAAAATGTAATTTTAAGAAATCTCAAGTATTAATGTAGTTTACTCTTTATAGTATTGTTCAGTAAAAAGTAATTCTAACAGACTAACAGTTGTAAATTTTTTATTTTAAACATTTTGATTGTTTTCTGTTGAATTTATTTAGGTAAATCTCATCAAGCCGCACCAAAAGTCAAAAGACATAAAGAAAGTAAGAGCCAAACACTATCTTCCAAATAGCAACGTAGTAACACCGAAACCATCAAAGTTAAGCTCCTGCTCTGCAATAGCGCACTAGCACGAAATTTTGTTACTGTACAAGGTATCTTGCACGTAAGTGAAAATCCAGGAGTATATATATATATTTTTTAACCTCAAGTTCACAAGAAAAAAAAGTATAACTAATTCGGAGTTCGATTTTAGATAAATAATATTAATTATAAGAAACAGTGCTTATAATAAATATTGGATACTTTTTGTGTTTTTAATACAATTTTTTTTTTCATTTATGAAACAACAGACAATCCTAATGAAAATATTTCAACTACCCCTTGGTCTAAATTTGCAAAACAAGAAAAAGGTGTTACACAATAAAAGTGTATTTGGATGGAGAATTTTAACTAATAAAAGTAATTTATAAGAAAATTTAAGTTTCTGTAATCTAAAATTCATTGTTTGAATATTTTTTTATGAAATTCAAATTTTTAGAATTTTAAAACAAAATTCTAAACAACTAAAAATGTGAAATTTCAATTTCTTTCTAAAAAGTGAGAAATTGAAATTCTCTTTTTGATAGAAGAATCTTCTAAAATGTTTGTGTATTTCCTTTATAACTTTTATCCTCTTTTCCACCTAAAAAGTTTTCAACATCTCGTTTTCGAACTTGCGACTCTTCCCCCACGCCGATAATTCTCTTCTAATAGCGTATGAGCTTGTGAAACATTGATCAAGTGTGGACGTATGGGGATACATAGAATTACACTTGCTAGTCAGGGAGCAATCATCACTATCCATCACGCGACTGAGGTATTTGCTGACGCAGACAGCATGAGTCATATCTTGTACCGTTGATTGAATGTTGTGATCGAGTGTGGTGAAATATACCATCGTGTCTCAATTCCCCTACAATTTCCTATGTCGCATTAGTCTTCTTCTCCTTGTAAGCACACCAACTATATTTTCTTTTTTCTTTGTCTTTATTTTTTTTTACCCTTATAATTTTAATTTTTTTATCTAAACACAAAATTTTAAAAATAAAAAAATTTCAATTAAAATATTTAAAATTCTTAAAATTTAAGATTTATGAGAATTTTAAATTTCTTAATAACAACCTGTAAACAATTTTTCTTTTTGTTTCTGGTTAGTTGTGGATTTGGATGTTGTCGCGAGAGTTGAGTTAAGGAAAGGCGTGGCAATGTGGAGTCAGGAGTGACGTGCGTGAAGGTACCTTTTTCATGTATGATCAAGTCAGAAAGTGAGTGACATATTTTTAGTTCATTGTGGGTTCTTCATTATCTATGCTCGTGATCATGAACTTCGAGTGTGGAAAGAGAATCAACTGAAGTCACTCTTCAAAAGTCCCTCGTCTTCACTCTAGAAAGAAAATTCACAGACTGAATCTTTCCATGTTGAACCTGACCGAGCTAGGTACGTTTTGTTACCATCATTTCAAAATTAAAATTAATTAATAAACTTACATAATTCAATTATTTGACATGTATACCTATAAGTTGATGGTAGGAGTGTATTGTTTCCTAATAAGGTATGGAGTATTTATTACCTTCATTATATATTTCATGTTTTTAGTTGACATCATTTCTATTTTTTTTGCTAAGTTTTTCAAAAACAAAATCGCAAATCAAAATTATTTGTCCTAAAATATGTATTTTCTTTTTAATCTACCAGAAAGTACCATAAAAATACCATGGACAAATTTTTTCTTAAAAAGAAGAGGAATAAAGTCCACGTGTAGAGAAAATGTATATTAGCATCGTACATTTTTTTCTTTTTTTTTACATTGGTGGTGCTTGCATCCTTATCCCAAAATGGCGAAGGTGCGAATAATCGAACTGGAACAGATTCTGGTTATTCATTAGAAAAACAAAAAAGTTATTCAGCTAATTGATTTTATCAAGCTAAAATTGTGACATAATACGAATCTGAGCCTTTCAATTTGTTTATTGCTAGAAATCTAGCTAAACTGGTCAATGTCGTAATTATGATAAAGGAGCGCCAAGGAGAATTTAAGCAGTTCCTAATTGATCCTAAGTGACCCACATTATAGGCCTAAATTGGTGGTACGAATGGCATTAGGACACTTGAATTAGGGTAATTCATTTGGTGAAGTGTCCCTTTTATGATGACTTAACGGGGTTGAACATGGCGAATGAGGTAGGAATATCTGCAAAGATTTTAAAGTTGTAATGATCAGATGAGATTTTTGGCTGAGTAAAAATACTTAAGTTGTTTCTAATTAATTAGCTAGCAACTCCATCTTAGCGTGGGATGTAGGAAGTCCTTAGATATCTATAGCCTTACCCAAGATTAATGGCCAAAGTTGATCCCGATTAAGTTACATAATTTAACATAACATTTGATAATGTGACAAGTAAAATGTTTAGACATTTTTTTGGGACATTACTTAAATTTAATTAAACTATCTGTCTTTATAATGTGAATGAAATATCCTGATGAAAATTTATTATTTTTTGTGTAAATTATCTCGGTCAAAATTTGAGGTCACCTAAAAAGAAATCACAATGAACTTTAAGGGTTTGGAATCCCTTGATAATATTATCTTGTTATCATATCTGTCAAACAAACACATATTCAGCGAGAGAAAAAAATAGTTTATGACCTTATTTGCCCTTAGAATTGGAACTCTAAATGTCCATTCTGAAATACTAATTTAAAACGGGACTTAGTTTTTTTAATACAAAATGCTAATTCAAACGAAATGGAAGATTCAATATTTCACATCTTCGAGGAACTATCAGTGTGCTATTCCCCTGTATGTGTATATAGTTTTAATTTCTTAACCCACATGCTTATTTTGTTTATGTCATTGAAAAATCAGTTGGACAAATTATTGGTCTAAAACTTGTCTCTGTTTGGGAGAAGAAAGGAGGAAAAAAAAATTATAGTTGAAGCTTGGAATTCAAGTAAACCTCTAGTTGTCCTTTTCTATTAGGATTTGTAAATAATAATAATAATAATTAAACATCACCTTTCTTTTCTCTTGCACTTGAATCCATATCAAAAGTCATATAGGTGGATTATTATATTTATCGGATAACCACAAAAGTAGGTATTAATATGATAAAGCAGAAGGAATTAATTGCCAAATCTCAATCAAAGTATTAACACCCTTCCAAAAGCATGATTAAGAATATTGGTGTGGGAAACAAAAAATAAAGTTGGTGATGGGCCAAGAGAAAAAGGACAAGGGACACTAAGGTGGATGTTGCTATCAGTCTCACAAGGGATGTTCATATAAACACTGAGCCTTCCTCGGTCTTTCCCATGCAAGATCACGAAACCTCTCTGTCTTATCGGTCTTGGAAACATGAGATAGTGATCTATCTCTATTTTTTCTTGCTCCCCATGTGCTGAGGGAAAACTTCAAGTCTTAAACACATTATATTTCATCATTCTAAATTATTAACAATATTTTTATGGTTTTTATATTCAGTGCATGTTTGATTTTTATTGTGATAAAATTATTTTTGAGACAAAAATAATTTTATCAAAGAATCATGATTCTTTTATTTTACTTTTATTCATTGAATTTACTTTGAAACAAGCATATAACATTTCAATACAAATGTTTACTTTTTAAACAAAAATAAACACATTTTACATTTTTACTTTATTAAAGATATTATTTTTCATACGATATTTACTTTACAAAATATTTAAAGGATTAATAAAAAGATACTTCTTCTATTCATTTTTGGAAATCGTTTAAGATTGTGACATGGAAATATCTACTTTATAAGGACAATTAGAAGAATTCATAAAAAAATAGTTTTTAATCTTATGAAAACAATGTTTAATTCTTATAGAATTTTTAACTTATTCTAATAAGTTTTAAAGTGGTTTATGAAAATAATTTCTTTTTAAATTACTTTAATAAATCTCATAATCAATTCTTTTTTACACACTACAAAATTATTATTTACACATTTAATTGAATTGTTTACAAAAAGTGAAAGCTTTAGAAGATACACCTCAAATGTGTAGCTTTACCCTCCGTTAAAAAGTGGGGTTTTTTTTTTCCAGCAAAAGTGAGAGTTTTGTTGAAACATATTTACGCCTCAATTATATAGCTCCACCTTCCGTCACTCATTATTTAAAAGCATTAATAATTCATTCATGATTTTGTTGACGTAATACACGATTTGGCAGTGTCCTGTGTATAGGAAAATGAATTTAGTCCTTGCCTTAAAAGGTACATGTCTAAGTTGCATAATTGCAATATTTAATATTACAAGAAAAGTATATCACGACTCCATGTGTCATTAGCAGCAACTCATTCACGTCACACGAACAAATCACTATTAAATTTTAATATATATTCGCATGCCATTTTGTTTTCCATGCAACATTACGCCAATTTACAAGTGTTGGGAGCTTTGGGAGTTGACAACTTTTTCTCTAGAGAATTTCTTTTGTTCTAGGACTAGGATACAATACAATGATATCAGATTATTTGTAAAAATAATTTTTTTTATAATTATGAAAGTTTTTTTTTAAATAGAATCATTATATTATAAAATTGAAAACTTAATTGATTTTAAATAAAATTCCAAAATAAGTTATATTTACTTTTTCAGAAGTTATATATATATATATATATATAACTATTAATAAAGGTAATTATTTTATTTGGTGTATACATCTGTTGTTCCTAATTTAACTTTTAACTATTTTTAAAAATTACTTACAAGTAATTACTGTCTAATCAATTTTTAACATGATAGTTATTACAATTCATTTAACTAAAAAAAATCAATTAAGACACAAGTCACACAAAATGTCTATTTTTCAATATATATATATATATATATAAGAACTATCTTTAAATTTAGAGCCAAGTTGTTTTTTCAATCGGTATTTCTGATTTCTCAAAATCCATTTCCCACTTCAAAAATAAATTGGCGCCACTCGAAGCAGGAAAGGACATTGTGATGCTAGCAACTCCATTTCCCACAAATGACGGCCATATGTACTTACTTTTTCTTTTTTTGAAAACAAGACACAAAATTTTTTGTCCAGTGACAATTTGGATTAACAAGCCCTGTTTTTGAGGATAAGATGTCTCATTTGAGTCCAGGAACCTGCTATTTACATCTTCCATGTTAGTTAAGTACACTACTTCCTACTCTTTATATATTTTTTCTTGTCAATGATACTCTTTTATTTGTAAAAACATAGTTTCAAAAGTTACTTTTAGATGGTCATAAAAAAATTGAATACCAAATATTGAACATGTCTTCCTTCAGGAGTTACTATAATTGTTAATTGCTAATTCTTGGATGCATAGTTATTTTAACACTAGATATTGAGAAATTGATAGTCCTGAGGAGACATCTTATGGTGTGTCGCAGCTTTGATTTGTGATCATTATTACTCTTATTTCATTGTGTAAAAAAATATCATGTACCTTGTATAATAGATAAAATCAATCATGGATTGGACGTACCTTAAAATGCACGCTATGCGGAGGAAAATGCACAATATCATGAATAAATTTGATGAAAATCATGATATTACATAAACAAATTTAAAGAGTAATGAATATGGATGAAGATGGAAGTTCAAAATTAGAGTTATAATAAAAGTAAATCTAAAAAATAGGATTTAAACAGTAACAAAATGGGGGCGTACAAATAGGTTTAAAAGGGTATGAATGTTCAAACATAGTTTTGAAAATGAATTAATGGAATTAAGATATGTTTTTCCATAAAGTATTTTCTAAAACCGTGTTCTAACAAATAAAATGGTATAATTGACAATAATAAATGTAGAGTAGGAACAAGTGTACTTATCAAATATGTGGGGTGTAGATTAAAATTTCCTTGAGTCCAGGCCTACTTGCATTTACTATGTGGACTTGGGAAAGACCCATTTATCATTTGTTACAGGATATTATTTAATGCCCCTTATTATTTATTTTACTGCATCTTAAGTGCATTACAGGTTCAATACTAATACAAAATTATATTACAAAATGATGAATCCATAATATATTTAAAGTACACCAAAGCAAATAATGAGGTGGGTTAAATAATTACCTTTGTTACAACTAAGATTGAAAATTAGGTCGTGGTTATTCTTACCTCCCTTTTTAATATGCCTTCTTTTGTTTTTTTTTTTCCCTTTTGTAATTTATACTTCCCTTGGGGCTGGCTTTAATGTCTCTTCTTTATTCCCCCTTCCCCATATTAGGTTTATTCTCACACCCACTAATTACTAAAAAGAACCTAACCCTTGAAGGAACTGCAAGTGCCATAACCCGAGACAAAAGAAGCGGTGGAATATCTTGAAACGATGACACTGTGGAAGAAGTGTGTGCTTTTACGTTTTTTATGAGCAACTTTGGAATTGCAGGATCCAGGCATGAAATGGGAATAGTACTGCTAAAAAAAAATCAGTTTTAGAAAAAATATCCATGACTAACAATAATTAGGTATATAATAACCAAATATATAAAAATATTCATAAAACTATAAACAGTTTTATAGAAATGATTATTTCAAATAACTTATTTTATTTAAAAAATAATTATAGTTATAAAACTATAATCAATTTTATAAAAATAGTTATTTAAATAACTTATTTTTAATGATTCATAATCGGATATATAACTTATTGTATAAAAATTATATAATTGATTTTAAAAATAATAATCAATTATACCAAATTATAACTAGTTATACAAAATTAGTTATAATTATTATAACCAATTATAATCTAGTTATTTATTTATTTATTAATTATGATTATTTAAATAACCAAACCATACGAAAAAAAAAGTGAGATTTTGTGTTGCAAAAAGAACTTCTTGTCAACTTTTTATGTTACTTTCTCTAAATCTTTCGTTCTTCCCCATTCTGTGTCTTTGAAGAATGTACATTGACCCTAATCCCATGTTACTTTCTCTAAATTTTTCATTCTTTGGAAATTAGAAACACAGTAAACTTAAATATATATTTAGTTTCTATAATATATTAAGTGTGACAAAATGTCACATTAGTAACCTATTCAGCATGCCGCATCAACAAATTATTTGACAACCACGACTACAATATATTTCACATTAGCAACATATGTTACTCGGTGTGACATGTCAAATGGATTTTTTTTTTATAATTATCAGAGGTTAGAATCTATTATCTCATATATATTATTGGGTTAATTATTGTTTTAATTCATGGGGTAGGGGTTAGTCCCTAAAATATAAAAGTTTTTTTTAGATTAACAGATTGTTATTTGTAGCCCCTCACGTAATAATTGGTCTTTTATGTAATTTTTAGCTGCTATAATTTAAATTGTATTTTTTAGCAGCTAAAAAATTTGTATTTTAAAATCGTCATAAAATATTAAAAATCACCAAAAGTATCATTTTATTATGCAAGGGACTAAAATGAACAATTTATAAAAAAAAATCAAGAATTAAGTAAAAAATTAAATTTCACATAAAAACAGTATATCTTACTAATTCAAGGACTAACACAATAATTAAGCTCATATTATCTAAATTTCCCACCATTAAGCGACTCTATTGGACACATAACTAACCTAACAATGGCACAAGATGGAAAAAAATAAACAAAAGTTATAAATGACAAAAACAAAAAAATTAATATACTTTTTTTACAACAAAAATATATTATACTATAGAAACTAAAAAATATTTAAGTCAAACAAATATTTTATGAGAGTTAAAAGCAAAAATCATTATATTTATTGAGATGTAAAATATATTTAACCTAAATATATTTTAATATGTTAAAACATTCCATTTTTCATCTAATACATTTAATTAAGAAACATATGGTCAAACTCATATAAATTGTTTTTTTACAGTGAAATAAATAAAAAACATTTTTCATGTTTTCTTTAAGTCTAAGCATAAGTTTTTCTGACTTAAATAAAGTCGTAATATTGTATTTATTTTTGTTGGATAACCTCTAATGTTATATAATAATGAGAAATGATTTATGTTAAGTAAAATTAACCCTGTCATTATATTACGTAGTGTTTGTTGGGGAAGATTCGAGGGGTAAAACCTTAAGACTCAGGTTTATGGGTCTTCTCCTCATTTATATGGTAGTCTCCCCTCGAGCGGAAGTCTTTATCATCCACGAATATAGCCATGGCCTTGTTGGGGAGATTCGAAGGGTACACCTGTGAACCACGAGCCACCACATAAGAAAGCCTGACACCACACTCTAACCCAAGACCTTAAGGCTCAGGTTTATGGATCTTCTCCTCACTTATATGGTGTTCAACCTTTCCACTTCGACTCGATATGGGACTTCACCTCACACTAATCCAACAGTGTTTAGTTTTGATTTTGATAAAATTAATATCAATAAAATTGATTTTAAATATATGTATTTTTATAAACTCCAAAATAAATAAGAATTAAATTTAGCAGCAGCAGTTTGAAAGCAGTAGTATGATGAAATTTTCTGCTTGATTACCTGGAACCGCAGAAACGTCGATTTTATTACTTGCCGCAATAGGTGTTCGAACAATAGAGGACAACCTTAACTTATCCATCATATGCCATCATGTGAAGTGTTTACATGAAATAATAATTCTCCTTATATAACTTAAAATAATTATTTTGAATAACAAAAAATTCAGAAAAAAAGTACTGACCGTCACTATAATTATACTGTAATCTAATTATAATTCATTTTATATATAATTTTATTAATTTTTATACTAAATATTTTAAAAAATTATATTAATAATAATTTATGATTGAACTATAATATAAAAATATTTTATAATTCAACATTTTTAGGAATAAAAGTAAATTAAGTAATTAATTGGCATTGAGGTGGCGAGAACATGGCAATTACTAGAATTAAAATAATAATGAGAAGAAAGAAAGAAACAAAGAAAGAAGCGAAGTGGAGTGTGTGAGTGTCAGAGACAGATTAATAATGAGTTCAGAAATCAGAGAGATATTATAGAGAGCAACTCCAACTACAAATCAAAAGTCAAAAGGGGCCACGCATTATGCGATTCCCAACACCACACGGACCAATCTCCACTCATATTCGCCTCACCTCCCTGTGACGTTATCATTCTCCCTGCCCGCACTGCCCGATCCTGCCCGTCCTACTCAACCCAAGTAGCGCACCCCCCCCCCCCTCTCTCTCTCCAAAAAACCTCTTCGCATCGCACGCATTTCCCTTCTCGCAAGATCGTAAGGCGGCTAAGAAATTTCGCTTTTCATCGCCGCGTTCCGATTCGCGTTCGATTTCGGGCCCTGATAGAGCTTCCGAATTTTAATTGTTGCTATTTTTGGCGGAGGATGTTTTCGCGTTAGGGTTTTCGGATGCAGATCTAGGGTTTCGCGGAGGTCGAAACGGTGCGTTTTGAGGTTCGTGGTTGGGGAATTGATGGTAGTCGTTGGGTTTGAAGGTGGGATCGAGGTGTGGAGAGGAAAAGGAGGACTCGGCACATGTGGAAATCCCCCACGCGTGCCCACTCTAGTGTAACCGTTGATTTTTCTTCTTCTTCTTCTTCTTCTTCTTCTTCTTCTTCTTCGTTGAAGTCTTCAGTTGATTGGTTTTATAAGGTATTCCTCCATGCTCTTTTGTTTTTATGGAACAATTTTTGGAATTGAGCTTGATTTATTGAGGTGATTTGTGTCAATGGGGGAAATGAATCCTTCGAATTTATTCTTGTGTTGCCATAGATTGAACTATGCCGGTAGGATGTGTAGTTTTGAGAGATTTTTCTCTCTGGGAGTGTTAAATCACCTGGTTGAATGCTCATCGAGTTAAGATTACTTTTAGAAATTTCACACCATATTACTATTCCATTCTCCAACTAATAAGGTTGTATAAATGATTTTTTTCTGACTTGTTTTTACTATGGTTTTGAGGTTGGGTTGCTATTTTGGTTGCGTTGTTCTGTAATCTCTATCTGCATTAAAATAAATTCTTGTTACTTATGGTAGGCTTTGATAATTAAGAAGAAAATCTACCTGGAATTATAAACTTGATTTCTTTCCTGTGGTTGTTTATTTTGCTATATTTTACTTTTTTAGTGCTTCATTAAGTGGATAGTATGAACGATTGAGTTAAAAAAAAACATTTATCACTCTCTTCCGAGTTCCGACTTTTGACAATGCTGGAGAGTTCAAATTCTTGTCTTTTTTTCTTTTTTAATAATTCTCTAAATCTAAGTATTGGTTTTCTCTTTCTTAGTTATGATTTTTTCTTCTTTGGCAAACTTTTTTTTATTACATGTCAAAAGAAAAACATGTACTTATGATAGATAATATGCTTTCAGAGGGATAAAGTGGATTTCTTGTTCTTTTAGTAAACTTCTATTTATGTATGTCCAAAGAAAAATGTCTACTTATGATGGATGATTGATTTAAGAGGGCTAAACTGTTTAATACTTGTTGAAAATGCTTTTTTTCATAACGATAATCTATCGTTGAAGGAAATTTGAGCTTTTCAAATTTAATTATAAGAAATGGCAGAGAACTTAAATGTGGTCTTTAAATATATTGTTAAAATCATTAATGGCTTGCTGAAGATTTTATTTCTTTTCAAATCATAGGATGGTCGCAAAATTATTGCTGGTGACTGTGCTCTCTTCAAACCACCTAAAGACCGCCCACCTTTCATTGGAATAAGTCATCGTGTGACAGTTGGTAAAGAGAATAAGTGGAAGTGAAGTGTTAATTGGCTTTAACGACCCATTGAAGTAAGACTTGTCAAGGATTTGCTGTTGGAGAGTGCTCCAAACAAAATTTTCTACTCTTTTCACTAGGAGGAGATTCCTGCTACGTCACTGCTTCATCCTTGTAAAGTTGTGTTTCTTCCAAAAGGTGTCGAGCTTCAATCAGGGATTTCTTCATTTATATGCAGGAGGGTTTATGATGTTCTGAACAGGTGTTTATGTTGGCTAAGTGATCAAGATTATATTGATGTAAGTTTATAATGTCTTATGTTGTTGTGTATGTCTCTTTGATTCTCTAATTTTGGTGCTTACCTTTCCCCCCGTTTTTGTTGTCCACAACATCCCAGGATTGTCAAGAAGAAGTAGATAAGCTAGTACATAGGACTTGTGTAGAAATGCAGCCAGGCGGTCGATCTCCTAAGCCAGTGAGCAGTCCAACATCAACATCACAGTTAAAATCTGGTTCAGATAGTGTCCAAAACAGTGTTTCTTCCTTTTCTTCTCATGTTAAGGGTAGGAAAAGGGAGAGGGTAGATCAAGGGCAAGAATCTGTAAAGCGAGACCGTTCAACCAAAAATGATGATGGGGATTCTGGTAATTTTAAGGCGGATAGCATTTTGAAGACAGAGATTGCCAAAGTAACAGAAAAGGGGGGTCTTATTGATCCTGAAGGGGTTGAGAAATTAGTGCAGCTGATGGTTCCTGATGGAAATGAGAAAAAGATTGATTTAGCTAGCCGGTCAATGCTTGCAGCTGTAATTGCAGCAACCGAGAAATTTGATTGCCTTAGTCGGTTTGTGCAACTAAAGGGTTTGCCTGTATTTGATGAATGGCTCCAAGAGGCACATAAAGGGAAGCTTGGTGAGGGTATTGGGTCTAGGGATGGTGATAAATCTGTTGATGACTTTCTTTTTGTATTACTCCGAGCACTAGATAAGCTTCCAGTAAACCTTCAGGCTCTACAAGCTTGTAACATTGGTAAATCTGTGAATCATTTGCGAACTCATAAAAACTTGGAAATTCAGAAGAAAGCCAGGGGTTTAGTTGACACATGGAAAAAACGTGTTGAAGCTGAAATGATTATAAATGATGCTAGGTCTTGTTCAGTTCAGACTGTCCCCTGGCCAGCCAGACAACGACTTTCTGAAGTTGCTCAAGGTGGGAATAAACATTCAAGTGGGTCAGCTGATGTTGCCATGAAGAGCTCAGTTACACAGCTTTCTGCATCCAAAACTGCCTCTCCGAAGATTGCCCCAGGAGAGAATACTACAAGATCTACATCTGCATCTCCAGGGTCTACGAAATCAGTGCCTTCACCTGCACCCGCAACCGCAAACTTGAAAGATGGACAGCCCCATGCTGCAGCTGTTAGTGGTTCATCTGATCTTCCTGTGGCAAATGCAAGGGATGAGAAAAGTAGCAGTTCTAGTCCATCTCATAACAGTCAATCTTATTCAAGTGACCATGCCAAAGCTGGGGGTTTCTCAGGAAAGGAGGATGCCAGGAGCTCTACTGCAATGAGTGTGAATAAGGTATCAGGAGGCTCTTCACGGCACCGAAGATCTATGAATGGATTTCCGGGTTCAACTCCATCTAGAAGGCAAAGGGAAACTGGATCGAGCAGAAATTCCTCACACAAGAATTTAATTTCAGAGAAAATATCTCAATCTGGATTAAGGGAAAAAGCAAATGATGGAACTCTTCTTGAGGGGCATACTCCGAAGCTGATTGTTAAGATCCCAAACCGAGGTCGAAGTCCTGCACAAAGTGCCACGGCAGGTTCTTCTGATGATCCTTCAATCATGAACAGTCGAGCTTCATCTCCTGCTCTTTCAGAGAAGCATGATCAGTTTGATCGCTGCTCAAAGGAAAAGAGTGATTTTTATCGAGCTAATATTGGTGCAGACATTAATACAGAATCGTGGCAGAGTAACGATTTCAAAGATGTATTGACTGGTTCTGATGAGGGTGATGGATCACCAGCAGCCATTACTGATGAACAGTGTAGGACTGGTGAGGATTGTAAGAAAGTATCAGATGTATCTAAGACAACTTCTTCATCACCTGGGAGTGAGAGTAAAGCCAGGAATTTGCAGGATGCTTCATACAGCTCCATCAATGCTCTTATTGAAGGTGTTAAGTACACTGAAGCTGATGATGTTGGAATGAATCTTCTTGCTCGTGTGGCTGCTGGAGAGATCTCAAAATCTGAATCGGGAATGCCAGCTGGATCCCCTAAAAAAAACACCACTACAATTGAACAGTCATATGCAGGTAATGCTGCAGTAGTCAAGTCCTCTGAAGAGTATCTTGTTCAGGATAAGTGCTACTCTAATGCTGAACATATGAAGCAGGATTCTAGATCTGGTGATTTTGGGACAGATGATGATATTCGGGCATTTGAAGGGAAAGCTACAGGAGAACACAATCCATCTAGTATGGATTTACAGGTTACTGAAACTAGTTTAGAAAGCAAAGGAAAATTAATTGTAAAATCATCTGGTACATCTGCTGGCATTCCTGAAAGCACCTTCCAAGAAGTCAGAGATATTGACTCTAGCAAACTGGTAAAGGAAAAGAAGGTTGTTGTGAGAGTGGATGCTGTCAATAATGTTGATGAGGTCAATGTTGTTGCAAGAGAAGGTGAAACAGAGGCAATTGAAAAATTGTCACACACCTGTGAAGAAGTTGATGTCAAGTGTGATAACCATGCTTCTGAAGGACTAAGCTGTGACAAAGAGACAGCTGGCAAGTCTCCTGCCACTTGTGTGCCCTCTGACTCTGTAAAAGCGACAGATGAGAATGCGCTCCAATCATCTGGTTACATTGTTGATAAGGTTCCTGAATACCTAAATGAAAGGGAATCTGAAAAAAATGATGATATGGCTGCTCAGGATCATGCTAAGCAGTCTTTGAAGCAAAAAAATGAGTCTGAAAATGATGCTATTATGGTGCCCGAGAACAGAGGTTTATGTTCAGGTGCAACTGGTCTTGATGCTGAATATGTGGAAGAGAATTCAGGTACAAAAGAGGTTTGTGACCAAGATGCAGGAGCAGGACAGATACTGCACACAGATTTACCTAGCTTTCCTTCACGAGAAATGGATCAGCATTCAGGTCAAAGGGATTCAAAATTGGCTGCCATGGAATCAGAGGAAGCAGAGGAATGCACCTCTACCACTGGAGATGCCTCTTCTGCATCTGTTGCTGGTGTCTCAGAAGTGGACACAAAAGTTGAATTTGATTTAAATGAAAGGCTCAATGCAGATGACGGGAAATGTAGTGAGATACCTGGGTCTACACCTGCTGCAAGATTGGTCAGTCCTGTTCCATTTTCTGCTTCATCCATGTCTTTTGGTATTCTCTCGATCACAGTGGCTGCTGCTGCTGCAGCAAAGGGCCCCTTTGTGCCACATGAAGATTTATTGAAAAGTAAAAAGGAGCTTGGTTGGAAGGGATCCGCTGCTACTAGTGCATTTCGGCCGGCTGAGCCCAGGAAAGTTATGGAAATTCCTCTTGATATGTCTACTACCCCTATTCCTAATGATGAAGCTAGAAAGCAGAGTCGGGTACCATTGGATTTTGACTTGAATGTTTCCGATGAAATAATACTTGATGATCTTTCTTCTCAGAACTGTGCTCGTCAGACTGATTGTGTAACTCGTTCAGATGATGGGCATGATCCAAATAAATCAATGGCCTCACATGTTCGTTGTTCAGGAGGACTAGGTCTTGACTTGAACCTAGTGGATGGAGCTTCTGACGTGGGCAATTGCACCTTAAGCAGTAGTCATAAAATGGATGTACCACTTACGCAGTTTAAATCAGCCGCCAGTGGTCCTCCAAATGGAAAGATGAGTGTCCTTAGGGATTTTGATCTGAATGATGGACCTATAGTTGATGAAGTCACCACTGAACATTTGATGTCCACACGATCTGCCAGGAATAGTGTACCATCTCAACCTCCTATTTCTGGACTTAGGATGAGTAATGCAGAAGTAGGCAACGTCTCTTCATGGTTTCCTTCCACTGGGAACACCTATTCAGCCGTAACAATATCTTCAATTATGTCTGATAGAGGTGATAAGCCATTTTCAATTGTTGCCCCTAATGTGTCAGAAAGGGTGTTGGGTCCTGCAACTGGCAGCAACCCATTTGGACCTGATATTTATAGGGGGGCAGTTTTGTCATCTTCTCCCGCAGTGCCATATCAATCTGCACCATTTCAGTATCCTGTCTTCCCTTTCAATTCCAGCTTTCCTCTTCCATCAGCATCATTTTCTGGTGGATCAACTCCTTATGTAGATACAACTTCAGGAGGGAGGCTTTGCTTCCCTGTAGTAAATTCACAGCTTATAGGTTCTGTTGGTAATGTTTCAGCCCATTACCCCAGGCCTTACGTTGTTAGTTTCCCAGATGGTAGCAATAGTAGTGGTGCTGAGAACAGTAGGAAAAGGGCAAGGCAGGGTTTAGATCTTAATGCTGGACCTGGTTCAGACTTAGAGGGGAGAGATGAGAGCTCACCTCTTGTACCACGGCAACTTTCTGTTGCTAGTTCACAGGCCCAACTTGAAGAGCAAGCAAGGATGTTTCACTTAAGCAGTGATGTTCTTAAAAGGAAGGAACCCGATGGGGGGTGGGATGGCTACAAGCAATCATCATGGCAGTACCATAATTTGTAATCTTAGAATCTAATGACCCACAGATGCCTGTAAGTTTTTAGTTTTGTAAATTCAACTGTTGTTTGTAACATGTAGGTGCCCGAGAGGAGGATATTTCAAAATATATACTGTATTGTGCTGATGTAATACAGAGGAGGGGGGAGAATTTTTTCATAAAGCAATTTTTTTATTTTATATTTAATGATATAGGAATAAGTGCTATTGCAGTTGCCCTGTGAGTTTTATGTCCGTTCTCCACTGAGAGCATTGAGAGCATTTGAGTTTTATAATCCTGTATCTTTGAGAGCATTTAATTCTTCTTGCCTGGTTTTTTCACTGCATCGTTCCTTTTTAACCAAGTATGTGGTGCTTCGCAATTAAATGTTCTGATGCCATTTAGTTTGTATACTCGATGTTTTATCTTCGGGTAATTTGAGGAGCCAGTGGTCTTCATCTAAATTGCGAGCTTTGGGAGACTTGGGCGTTAAGTGAGCACCTGATTATGTATATAGACTCTGAACCTGATCTTGTTTATCAATGTATCTTAGAAACCTTGCTTTGGAGAGCACCTGTTTGCTCATTTCAGTAGTTTCTACTTTCTAGGTCAGTTTTCCACCTGTAAATATCTTGAGGGCTTGCCTTCAGTTAGGGCGGATAGTGGTCTCTTGTATCGTTTCTTTTTAGGTTGTGTTTGGTTTAGAGTGGGAAGGAAGAAATAGGAGAGAAATTGTGTACTTTTCACAGGGGATCCACACTTTTTAGATTGTACTTCAATTCAAAAAAATTCTTTTATTTTCATCTTCTAATCCAAACACACTCTTAGCGAACCAAAATCATTACTTTGTCGGCCCTTCTAAGTGGATCGTAGAACTGCTCTAAATAAATATACCTTTTTATATGTTCTGGTACTAAATATCCCTTCTTGCTTTTTTTTTTTTTCCATCTGTTTTTATTCTTTTTACCTTTTAGTTGTACTCATACACCAACTGAAAGGTATAATTTTTGCAGCTTGGATTTTCTTCCTCTGCTGTGGATGGTTTAATTAATCTTATATCCCTGTTTTCTTTTATCCTTTTCTGATTCTTGTATATGTGCCATGGCTTTTTTCTGATACTTGCGATAGAGTGTAACTGCAAAGCTTAATATTATATTATTTGTTAGTGGAGTTCAAAATTTTGTATGGCCACTTCTGAATTTGGCACTGCGGTTGATGTTCTTACTTCTTAGTGACGGCTCTCTGTTCGTAGGCAGTAAATTATAATTTTAGAAAGCATGATTCTAGTTACAGCTTCTGCCAAATACTCAATTTGTAGAAACCATCCAAGTTTTGTGGAACTCGGAAATATTTTGTTATGTATGTACTCTTTTTTCTCTTTAGTTTAAATTTCTCTTCATTTTACTTCTATAAACCAAACAACAATTTTTATCGTCTCTCATTCTACTCACATAACCTATTTCTAATCTACCCAATACAACGTACAAGACACTTTAAAATTTTCAGAATGAAAAAAAGACAAAATTACTAAATAAAAAATATAACCGCATTAGGGAAAATGCCTCGATTCTGAAGCTGGTTCTTGTCAGTAATGCCTGCAAAGTACTTCTTCCATTTATTTTTAAGTTTTAGATTTTTGAATTTTTTTTATTTATCTATCATTTGTAAATTTCAAGATCATATCAATTATATCCTTGTTTGTTTTCTAATAGTTAATTAGTTTATACATGCATTATGCATTTATCGTAGAGTGAGAAGAAAAGGAGTAAAAAAAGAAATCTCATGACTATTTTATTAAAAAAAAAATCTTAATTTCTAGATAACAACCTTAAATAACACATAAAAATAAATGGAGGGATTTGTTAATGAATACTCTTGAGATGTTGGTTATAGAATTAAAAATATACAAATGAAAAATAAAAACAATTTTTTTGACTGCAAAGTAAATACTTAATGCTTTTTCAAGCAACGAATACAATAAATACGACTTAATCTTCATGTATCTGGCTATCTCTGCGTATGAGCAAGATAAACAAAAACCATTTTTTAGTTTGAATGTAAACAAAAATCATCAAATCAAACTTAACAAAAAACCAATTTTTTAATCATATATGTGAATGTAACACACAAATGTGAAATTTTGTTCTGATTACATCTATGTACGTGATGATATCAACAGAAGCAAAATAATAGCTTGCCATGAATAATTAATTGGCTTTGACTGTCCTTTCCTTACAAGAAATTTGCACGGAAAAAAGCTCAGTATTTCCTCAAAACATAACCCTATCATGAAATTAAAAAAGCCAAAGGACCCAGGTCAATTTAAAAAATTCTACAGAATGATGATGACAGTGCTTCTCCCTCCCAAGAAAAGCCTTTGGATGAAATGTTTCATTTAAAACGAACTATATTCCTTCCACAGATGACATTTCTGCAATTCCATTGAGATGGATTAAATTAAACCCTCCAGTACATGATAATCCACAAACTATATACAATCAATAATAAAAAGTTTGGCATGATTAATGATGTCTCAAGTCTTAACTATATAGAATACCACTTATTCTTTAGGTCAGGTATATAACATATATGAATAATTTTGATTGTAAGTGGCACACAGTAAATATGAATTCAATAAACACTTATTGAACTATCCCTTTTCACAAGTAAGAAAGTTTCACGTGCAGGAGTTGTTATGATATGAAAAAAGTGTACTGACAGTAGACACCCTCGACGTGGTTTTTTCTTCTCTTGTTTTTGTGGAGGCTTAATGACCACCTTTATAGCAGCATCAAAAACTGACTTCACATTCTGCAATTAATTGCATTGACAAATGACAATAGGGTCATTTACAGCTGAATTTCAGAAATAACAGGAAGTATTTATCTGCAAAAATGGCAAACACTATCTTCTGAAGCAAAAGTGAGACATAGATACTGAACTTAAAGCTTATCTTTATCGTAGATATTTCAATATTTCAATTCCAAAGAAATCATTAGGGTGAGTTTACATCTTTCGCATATTCTCTCTATAGAACTAAACTTCCCTAGAGCAAGTAACGTATAGAAATCACCACTCAATAATATATGGTCCCTTCATATAATTGATTTAACTTTTTTGCCAACTGCCACACACCAACCATATTCACAACAACAACTAAGCTTGTCTCACCAGGTGTACTCAGCTACATGGATCAATTGACATCATTGGTCTTCACCAATAATCAAATTTTCAGCAATACCATTAAGCAGTAATAACACCATTATTATTATTATTATTAAAGTTATCTTGGATTTTTCTCCATCCATTTTAATTGGATTTTATATTTGATCTTCTTTTCTCTCCAATAATTTCAAAAAGAAGTGTTCCCTTAGCCTTGCATTTCCCAGTGCAATACGTACTATGTCTGAAGTATGTTATGCTCCGTAATGCACTGGCCACAATGTGCTAAAATGTTCTGAAGTAGACAATTGAAATATTTTTCTTTAGAACAGAAATGTCAAAAATTTGTCGACAGATTGCTTGAGACATCAAGTGTTGTAAGAATAAAATGGCAGTATAAACATACCTGCTGAGTTTTTGAGCTGCACTCTATATAATATGTAGCTCCCACCAGTTTACGCAATTCCTCACCCTGATTATGAACAAAACCCAACAGTTTCAATAAACACTGGCTATTGAACTCTTTAGGTGGCTAATAAAGTAAGACATAGTACTTGCTCAGAAGTCACAGGCACCAGACCAGGATGATCAGCCAAATAGTGCTTGTCTTCTCGGAGATCTGCATGATTATCATAAATACAGTATTTTATGCAGGAATCAATCACTGCACACCTAACTGATTACCATTTACCACCAACCATGAAACATAGGTGACAAAAAATCTATACAATTGGAAGATTCAATATTTTAGCATTAGTTTTATTTATACTAAGTTGTGCCTTGGTGACTTGTTGGTCATGGGTTCGAATCCGGAAACAGCCTCTTTGCATATGCAAGGGTAAGGCTGCGTACAACATCCCTTCCCCATACCTTCGCATAGCGAAGAGCCTCTGGGCAATGGGGTACGAAGTTTTTTTTTTTTATTTATACTAAGTTGCTATTGCAGCAAGGATGAAAGAGAAATGTTATCCACAACTAGAGGCTATCAAACTCAGCCAAGGTTCTTTTCAGGATTGACTGAAGTCAGAAATAGTAAAAGTCTTGAAGGGATATGAGTGGTCAAAAGTCTTCTAATATGATAGGTAGAGACTGAAATTTGTTCATAGCAAAATATAAAAAATGTCATTATCTGAAGTAACAAATTGAGGAGATAATTAATATTAACTGTTGACTTATTATATTGTGATTCTGTTGACCAATATTTCATAGTTAGCTTCCCTCTGAATAAACTTTCTCCCAATTTACTACATTTGATGGTCAAAATTCTTCAATTACAAGCCCGACTGAAATTGAGTTATTTATTAAACTTTCTTGTAATATGGCTATGATGCTTCTCCTCATGGTCCATGTCCATTATATTTCATTTTGGTAAGAAAAGCTTGAGACATTCTTTTTATGAGCATTGAACAGTATAAAATGTAATACAAGATAATCTTAAAAGTGATTAATCTAATAAGAGAAGAATATTCAATCTAAGCTATGAGAATGAGACCTTTAGCCTTTTAATGGCATTACAGAATCAAACTTTTTCTATATAGTTTCACTCCTAACTAATGTTATACACGATATCTTGTAATTCTATGCCAAATGAGCTAGTATGTTTCAGCACAACAAAATGACAGCCTAAAGAATCTAATCTATCTATACAGCATAGGCCTATAGCTATGGTTCTAGCATGAAATCTGGTCTCAGTATAGATGGGTTCTGGTTGGACAGATCCAATTTTCACAGCATTCAGGTAAGGCCTTATGAACAAAATGGCCATAACAAAAATAGTAAAAATTAAAAGAAAACTACAAACAGAAGATAAAATAACATTGGATTCAGACAAATTGTAAGACCATTGCTTAATGACTTACCCAATTTGGTGCCAACTAGCACCACTGGAATGCCGGGAGCAAAATGCTGCAGTTCAGGAACCCACTGAACAGTGTATACAAAATTAGAAAATAGAAGAGAAACCAACAAGACATGCCAAAGTACTAATACAGTTTAGAGGCCCTAGAATACCTTCTTCAACACATTTTCATAGCTTGCATGACTGACTAAAGAGAAAGCCAAGACAAAGACATCTGCCCCCCTGTAGCTCAAAGGCCTCAGTCTGTTGTAATCCTCTTGTCCTAAGGAAGACAATGGAAGCAAATGGAACATTACAACCTTTGCCATTGCACATGACAAAATTCATTCAGCCTCATAATTAAATTAATTTGCATACAATTGTGAGCATTAAAAGAGCTAATCTTGATCATCCATGTAACAGTGAGTGATCAAGATTAACTACATTGCACATGACAAAATTCACTCAGGCTCATGAGAAATTAAATTGCATACATTGTGAGCATTAGAAGAGCTAATCTTGATCATCCCATGTAACACTGAATGATCAAGATTAACCACTCTCTATATAAATATGTATATACTACAACAAATTGACAAGCCTGTGTAACTATGTAAACATACCAGCAGTGTCCCAGAGGCCTAAATTGACAGTTGTGCCTTCCACAACTACATTTGCACTGAAATTATCAAACACCGTTGGAATATAGTCCTGATAACCAAACAACCCCACAAGCATAGATACCCAGCATAGGGGGCAAAAGGTGAAAATTAGACTCCAAGACTCAAGACAGAAGCAAGATATTAAGGAACTACCCAGTCCCAGATAACAAAGTGACATTGATTTCATGAAATCTAATATGATCTCAACACTAACTCATAAAAAGAATCTCATACAAATGAGAGAGAGATATGATATGCAACAAAGAGTTGATACCGTGGGGAATTTGTTGCTAGTATAGCAAATGAGCATGCAAGTTTTGCCTACAGCTCCATCCCCAACTGTCACACACTTGATAAACCTTGAAGCTGTTGCAGCCATTGAACAACAACAACAAGTTCTCACAAAGGTTGTGTTTGTTGAATTTAACAGACAAGTTAAGGAAGAGAGAGAGACAGAGAGAGAGAGAGAGAGTGAATGTGTATGTGTGTGTGTGTGTGTATGCGGCGGCACTTCACATGATTCTCACTCATTCTCTTGCTGTCCCTTTCTTTTTTGAAACAACTTTTTTCATCTTTTATTTTTCGTTTCCTTATATTTCGGCTTTGGGGAAATTCACTTTCACAAGTTAAAATCTGAAGATGACATAAAATAAAGATAACCGTGACTCTGTGAGTTAATCGTACATGTTGAATTTGAATAATGAGTTTGTTACCCACTCTTTCATCACGTGGACAGATTCATTTCAATTCATTTTATTAGGATGATGAGGCATGAGGCGGGTGAAGGTAGTTAGGTGCATTTATAAGATAACTAACAACCATGGTGATTGGTGACCACCATTGCCATGTCTGTGTTGTAACCATCATCACCGTGGGGACTAATATTTAGTAACGTATTTTATTTATATTCTATACAATTACTTGATCCATAGTTTCGACCCATCTTTCTCATTTTTATTCTGTGAACTCAAGTTGAACCTCCAAACACATCGAATTTCTGATCACATTGCTATCTACCAACCATGCCACATAATGTTATTAGTTACAACCAATTTCTACATAACACATAACTAATTTAAATTATTAGTAACTGTTGTTAATTATTTTGAAATTTAAAAACTTAAATATATCTCTTTTTATTTATATCGACAATTTAACCCTACCAAGTCAGTCTTATAATTTCATAAGTTCCATATAAAATTAATCGGAACCATAGATCATAAACAGATAGTGATCCAGAGCTACCTAATCATTTTTTAGCATGATGTGATAAGATACTAACTAACATTTACTATAATGAATAATGGATTGTCTATAAGGGCTAGCAGCTGAAATCAAGTCTAAGCTTTTTTTAGCAAAGTGTTTTGTTCCATTTCAGTTCAGTAATATTTTCTTTAGTTTGCACTCTCTTAATAATAATCACAAGGAGTATTTCAAGCCTCAGTACTTATACGAAGTATTTTTGTGTCTTACTATCTTCATTTCAATCACGTTCCATTAGTAAGAGCATTTATGTAAACAACAAGCCAAAAGTTAGGGATATAAATTCTGTATTTTTATTAACAGCATTTATACAAACAACAAATGAAAAATCTCTAAGTTAGAGATAAATTCTATTTTCATTATATAATTACACGAAAAACACAAGATAAAAAAAAAGTCAATGTTTGTCGACTATGAACAATGGCAGCATAAAGATTCATTTAGTAAGATGAGCAAAGCAAATGGTTGTGCAGTAGTGCTGGCTTTATGGGGAGAAAAGGATGGGGGGCTACACATTATTACTGGCATTAACAGGTTGGTGGGATGTTTAAGTAAACATTAAGCAATATGAATGATAGAAGGGGATCCCCCACAAAAAGGATCAAGGAACACGTTATGAACACAAATAGCGTCCTTACAACAGTTGTTAATGCATCATTGTTGTTTTTTCTTTTACCCTTTTTTTTACTCCAAATACTGTTAGAAGCTTAATTTCATTGAGGAAATTTAAGATGCTTATGGTTGAATACCGATCTCCATAATAACATGACCATTTAACAGCAGCTTGTTTGGAGGGTAAAATGAAGTTGAACAGTATGTACATAAAAGAAGTAGAATAGAATAAGTGATACTGATTTTTATTATTTAGATTTTTAGAATAGAATGGATTGGAATAGAATCTAATTCCATTTCATTGATCTAATACTCCTGTTTTCACCTCTAATTTAATAGTATGAGATGGTTAGTCTTTTTCTTCTATCTATTATAAAAAATATCTAAACAGTGAAATAATAATTTGTTTTATTTTAATTCATTCTAATTCACTCATTATTAAATTAAAAGGTAAATTTGTTTGATTAAAGAAAAGAATAGCGGGAAGGGCTATAGGAGTAGTTATTGTATTAGAAATTTTCTTAAATAAAAAAAAATATTAGCTTGTATGATTTTTGAATTGCATGAAAATCTATGTAAAATAATTTTAATGACATCATACACCAAAATTTGTGACTTTTATATATAAGATTTCGGGCCGCGCAGTCGCTGAGTCAATCCAACAAATTCTAACTTCTTTTGCTATTTACAGCCCCATGTAGTTTTAAAAAGATATTATTCCAAAAATACCATTTTCACAAAAACATGATTCGATTGATAAAATACACAATAAAATCATATTTCTATTGTGTAAGAGGAAGTGCAAAAAGAATAATACACAATGAAAATGTGATTCCATTGTGTATTTTGCCAACGAAATAAAGGTTCCATCGGGTAATTTTTTGTGTACCTCTTCTAAATAAAGAAACATAATTATGTTGCATATTTTTTTTATAAATATTCTTAATTAACTATATATGCAAGTTACTTTATTTTTAAAAGTAATCAAATAAATTATGATATAAATTATCTTTTTAAAATTAATTAAGAGACAATTTACCTTTTAATAGTAGTGAAAATCATTTTTAATTTAAAATAAATTAATTAGGTAGAAGTTACACTTACTGAGATAATCAAAATAATTATTATATGAATTATCTTTATTAATAATAATAATTTAATTATGATATTAATAAATTAATTGTATCGTAATTAATTTGATTACATAAAATACGCAACATACATACATTTCTGTTGTATAAAAATATACAACGAAAATACGTTTGTTTTGATGAATCAATACAAATATAAATTAAAAAGCCCGATAAGAAGATCCATTACCAATCCATTTTTTAGTGGGACAATATAAGATAGATTATGTGAGCTAGCGAGTTGAAATCTCTTGGCCCAATTAACCAAAATTAGTAGGTTAAACCAGTTAGTCCAACGAGCTTAGTTAGTTTTGATATTCCTAATTTCAAAATCAACATTGCAAATGAGACTATCAAGCATATAATTTTTTTATGTGAATTAAGAAATTGTAAAGAGTTAGTAACACATTTTCTGACATATTTATTTTGACAAATTATATTTACTATTGGTAATAAAATTGGGTAAGTTTTACTCTTTATTAAATTAATCGCATTAATATTTTTATAATTTTTAATAAAGTTTAACAAATAGGAAAAACATTAATAGTGTTTCATAGGAGAGAAGTAATAAGAAGTGAGGGCGAGTCCACGCATTTTGTGAGTTTGATAGGAGTGAAATACTGTGAAATTTTTAAAATATGGTTAGGAACCATACTGGTAAATTTCTATTCTAAACTAAGAAGAAATGAGTGAAAATGAAGCGTTGTGTTTGACATTTAGTAGGAATAGGTTTTACGAGGATTTAAAATTGTCGAAAAATATAAACTTCGATTATAACCTTAAACCCTAGGCACAATCAATCATCTCTTGCAACATAATCAATGATGTATTTTTTATTTTTCTATTTTTACTCTATTACGCTTAAACAAACAATCCATATGTATTTCAAATCTACTTGTTTATCTTCTTTTTTCCCGTAATATGCTAAACTCATTTCATTAAAAATAAAGCATAAATACAAAGTGGAAGATAATGAAAGATTTGCAGACTAGCATACAAATGAATGAACGATTTGATTCGCTTGCATGGCAGATATTGCTATTACATGTAAAATGCCCATGTTGGTGAATGACTTAAGCAAGTCATGTACATGCTTGCAATAAATGATACCAGACCTGAGCTATGAATTATTAGATAGTGCAATGCTAGAACACCTTTTAAAAATTTAATAATAAAAAAAGAACAGCTGTTTTATTTATTTTTTTCAATATAAATGCTCCCTAGATAGTGGTTTACTCGGGAAAAATCGAAATATAAGTGACAAGACCCGAATGAAAATGAGTTTGATTTTTTCTGTGCTTTGTTTCTTCCTAGGTATGAATCTGCTACAATTTCTCTGATTCTGAAATAACAATAACTCATAGTAATACCCCCAAACAACAAAATGGGAGATAACAAACGTAAGAGAGGACGCAAAGCCAAAACCCCCGCCTCCGAAACCCTAGACCACCCCGCCCCCGTCACCACCACCGCTCCAAATTCCACCTCCACCGCCATGGACGATGTCTTCTCCGTCGGCAACGTCGAGCTCATCGACACCACGGCCTCTCCGCACCACCGCCGCCTCCGCGCCCGTCCCAACCACTCCGAGAAGCCCCACGCTCTGCCCACGGGGCGCCGCCACGCCCGCCCCCTCGACAACGGAGGCGGTGACTTCTCGGTCCCCAGCGACGTCGTCGGGGTTTCCCCTGCCGTGGCGATGGAGGCGGACCCGGCGGCGTGGGTGGCAAGGGCGCTGCCGGCGATGGACTCGGTGGTGAAGGTGTTCTGCGTCCACACGGAGCCTAATTTCTCGCTGCCGTGGCAGAGGAAGAGGCAATACAGCTCGAGCAGCAGCGGGTTTGTGATTGGCGGGAGAAGGGTTCTCACCAATGCGCATTCGGTAGAACACTATACACAGGTCAAGCTCAAGAAACGTGGCTCTGATACCAAGTACTTGGCCACTGTGCTCGCCATTGGAACCGAATGTGACATTGGTAACAACTATCTCCTTGTCATTTATTTACTTTGAATTTAATACAAGGATGATAGAGTAGTAGAAATTTAGAATCATTAGACAATAACAGTGAATAAGTGAAGGGAACTAACATATATTTGTTACTGTACATACTCACTATATGGATGAGATTAAAGTATATTATATACAGAAATATATTTATCCGCTCTATGACTTCATTAAGAACCAACAAATTGGGATTTAATATTTAAAAATGATTTATTGCTATTTGAAGCTATTGTATGAAACTAGTTGTAGCATGGTTCTAAACTGCGGTTGCCATTGCGGATGTTGCGGCATGAAACTATTATATGTTTGCACTGAATATGAAAAAGAATTTTACTATTATTCTAATTATTGGTATATGTTGTATTAATGAGATGGTACAACTTTTCATTCATTTTAAGATTTGGTATCCCGACATCCCGTACGACCACACCCATTTGACCATTGACACTTAGAAGTTAGAATAAAAGATTGAATTATGCGTTTTTGTCTTTTTAGACAATAAAAGTGGAATAGAACGGTTCTAAGGTTCCGTTGCAGCTCCATTGTGGCTATGCTGTGGCATTTCATGTGATTGAAATTCAAACTGCAATTACTGGCTATTGTGGTCACGGACAGCTCTGCAATAGCAATATTGCGGTTGTGGACTCCAATCTAAAACCATGAGTTGTAGTATCGTAATAGTGAGGTTATGAAGAATAAGCTGTGTCAAGCCTTCTCGTTATATGCCTTTGCTTGTGTGTACTCATAATGGATGATAGATTTAGTTGGGGATTTTTTTTTTTTGAGGGGGGGTTACAGAATCACTAATTCTCATCCTCCAAAGTATTACTAAGGAGGCTTTTTGCTATACTTCTTAATATGAATTCAAATTAATGCATTTGATTTTACACTTGTAGCCATGCTTACAGTTGATGATGATGAGTTCTGGCAAGGGATGTCACCTGTAGAGTTTGGGGAATTGCCCACACTTCAAGACGCAGTTACAGTTGTGGGCTACCCAATTGGTGGAGACACTATCTCCGTCACCAGTGGTGTTGTATCACGCATTGAGATTCTATCTTATGTCCATGGTTCTACAGAACTTCTAGGTTTACAGGTTAGGTTGAAATGATTAGTCTTCCATTGTTATTCGTTATCATTTAATGTCTGTTTGGAGGAGCTTATGGGGAGCTTATTTGAGCTTATAAAAATAGCTGAAGATTCTCATAAGCTCTTTATACCTAATTTCATCAAGTTTCTTGGTATAGCTTATCAAAATAAGCTCTTTTTAGCTTATTCCAATAAGTTTTATGATCAAGTTTATGGCATAAGCCCTCACATAAATGACATAATAGGAGTGTACTGAATAAACATTTAATTAAGGTATAGCCAAAATCCAAATGTTCCCTTAGTTATGAACTTATGATTTGTTTAATGTATCCTGATTTTCCTTCATTAAGGTTGTCTTTTGCAGATAGATGCTGCTATAAATTCTGGCAATTCTGGTGGACCTGCATTTAATGACAAAGGAAACTGTGTGGGGATTGCATTTCAGTCCCTCAAGCATGAAGATGCGGAGAATATAGGTTATGTCATTCCAACGCCAGTTATCATGCATTTTATCCAGGATTATGAGAAGAATGGAGGATATACTGGTAATATGGTAGCTAGGAACTAAGATGTAGATTTCACTTTTACAAGATGCTACCTGAGCATTTTTAGAATTAAGTTTTATGCACTCAGATCTTTCTTTCTCTATCTGCTGTTAGGATTCCCTATTCTTGGGGTTGAGTGGCAGAAAATGGAAAATCCTGATCTGCGAATGGCCATGGGCATGAAACCTGATCAGAAAGGTGTGCGCATTAGAAGAATTGATCCTACTGCTCCAGAATCCAAGGTTTTGAAGCCATCAGATGTTATCCTTAGTTTTGATGGGGTTGATATTGCCAATGATGGAACAGGTGAGTGGTTTTGTTTCAGTTTCTTTATACATTATGCCCAGTATGTAGCTTACATTTGTTTAGGTGTACTTTGTTTAGCTACTAAAAACTAAAAAAGTCTTGAGTAGAACTATTATTTCTTGTTTGATAGCAACTATGATAGAAGAAAATAGTGTTATTTATTAAATGTGTGACCTCTTTTAGAACAACGACAGCATTCGTTGAATTAAATGTGTCACACTGACGACTCCTCACCATATCTCTCAGATTTTGATCTTTTACATAAACCACCTGTTTTATGACTAGAAAGTGCCTTGCTAACCCTTTGTTTGGTGAAGGAGAAATAGGGTGGAGAGGAAAGAAATAGATGGGAAATAAAAAGCTGAGTGTGTTTGGTGCAGGGGAAATGAGAGAGGAAAAACAAAACTCCGTCATCTCTGATTAGTCATAGTACATTGCTGGATCAATTTTAATTCTTATGTAATTTAGTTGTCACTATCTATATTGGTGCACTATTTTTTGTGTTTGTTTACTGATTAGGTAGCAATAATGAGACTTCATGTAATTAACCATCTCTCCTGTGGCCAATATATAATATATCATAGATTTGAGTTTAACAGTCTGTAATATAACCTCTTGGGGTGTTCTTGTCAGTTCCATTTCGCCACGGAGAGCGCATTGGTTTCAGTTATCTCATATCACAGAAATATACTGGGGATAATGCAGCAATCAAAGTACTGCGGAATTCAGACATTTTCAAATTTGACATTAAACTTGATAGTCACAGAAGGCTTATTCCAGCACACAGCAAGGGCAAACCTCCCTCATATTATATTATTGCTGGATTTGTTTTTACAACTGTTTCTGTTCCATATCTTCGTTCCGAGGTCTGTGGCTAATCCAGCATCCCTAATTCCCTATGCATTAATAATTCCGTTATTTGGTGTCTTAGGTGTTGCTGTTTGTTTTACTATTGTTAATATTGATATGGATGCACTTCAGATTTTCAGCACTTTCAATGTTTCTTCCTCCCAAGTGGCATTTGAATGTCTAGTACTTGTGTTCTGGACAAATTTAATCTGATCTGATGATTTGAACTTGTGTAATATCTGTTT
This sequence comes from Glycine max, assembly GCF_000004515.6. NCBI lineage: Eukaryota > Viridiplantae > Streptophyta > Magnoliopsida > Fabales > Fabaceae > Glycine > Glycine max. Next base: position 3,075,422 of record NC_038241.2, read on the forward strand.
AAAATGAAAAATCATTCATCATTGCTGTGTAAAACTCAAGACAGGGATCATTATTGATGAGTAGATCATTGAGATGTTTAGAAATTAAAATAATTTATGCCATAATGATATAGTGGACTGTGCTGGTGAAGTTATTACAAGGTTTTTTTAATGGATGAATAATGTGGTTCAGGTTTCATAGCAATGTCCTGCTATCTGCTGCATTTATATGGCCTATACATAACATGTATTAGATTCTGTGCAAGGACTATGGTTCTGTATAAAAGTTGAAGCTGGTGATTATGTTTATTAATGTATTTATTTCAGTTTCTGTATGTATCTCCCTGTATTGAATGTAATCTAAGTCTAGTCTGTTTGTGACATGTAAGGTTTTGATATTATACTATTATATAAGCTTTCACTCTAAAGTCTCATGACATGAGAAGAGTATATTACCTTGTACCTTTTATTATTGACTTTACTTTTGGCATTAACTATTAAATTCATTCATTCAACCTGCATTTAGTAACTTCCTTGTGGATGGAGCCATTCTTTTCCAACTCATTTTACCATGTATGAATGAACAGTATGGAAAGGATTATGAATATGAAGCTCCAGTCAAGCTTTTGGATAAACTGCTGCATTCGATGCCACAATCACCGGATGAACAACTTGTTGTGGTCTCTCAGGTATGCTTTCTCTCGGTCTTTCTTTCTGTTGTTTCTCCTAAGGACCTTATGATGTCTGATTAACTTTTTGACACATTAAAGGTGCTGGTGGCTGATATCAACATTGGATATGAAGATATTGTTAACACCCAGGTTGGTAATGGTTATGTTCCATCTTTTTTGCTTTTCCTTGCTGACAGCTATATTGGCTTAACTGCTCAGTTTTTTACTGGTTTTTATTCTGTATATCTGTGAAGGTCCTTGCTTTCAATGGTCAACCAGTGAAAAACCTGAAGAGCCTAGCCACTATGGTAGAGAGCTGCAATGATGAATATCTAAAATTTGATCTAGATTATGATCAGGTTCACTTGCCATCCTTCCCCGTTTTATGTGCTTGTGTGAAAATGGCAGTAGCCTTATTAACTAACTAATCCTCTTATATGCAGATCGTGGTGCTTCGCATGAAGACTGCAAAAGCAGCTACTCTTGATATTCTTGCAACGCACTGTATTCCATCAGCAATGTCTGATGATCTTAAGTCATGATATGAATCACAATGTAGTAGATTCTGCATCATGATCTTAAGTCATTATATTTTTAGTTAGATTGTTTCCCTACATGGTACTGGGAGTTATGTTTAATTTAAGTGCTAATGCCTCTTGGGACTCTGATGGTTCCACATTTTGAAAGAGATGATAGATAGGTAAGCAGGATTTACATTACAATTCATTGTCTTCTGATACATTGGCCTTTTTCAAATTTTGAGGGAACTGAGCAATGTAAAGAGTTTCTATTATTTTCACCTATGTGATATATACCAGAGCAGGCAGTGCAAAACAGAACTATAGATTGGCAACAAAGTTTTTCAGAAAAATAAAGATTCTTTCACCACATTGGTGTCTGTTACTTGAATAAAATTGGCCAAGATGAACGTAGTCATCCGTTTGGTTATGCTAAAACGTTTCTTTGGTGGGACTCTAATAGAGGACTCGCTTGGGCAGATGGGGATGATTTTCTATCAACTTGGAGGTCTTCTGCGTTTTCCTCTTTTGATTGTGCCCACAATAATGTGTACAGTCCGATGGCGATTATCACTGCGCCAGTGATATTAAAAAAGGTAAATAGAAAGCAGTTGTACTGTCAGCAAAGATTACCCAAGACACGGTTAAGCAGGCAATTAGAAATTTGGGAGCTAGATTGTTGAAACAAATTGCTTGATGGTTTTATCTAATGTGCAATACCTATGAAGGTTCAATTATCAATTTGATCTCCTAATTATTTAAAATAGTTCAATTTGTTCTTCAAGTTTTAAAAGTAAATCAATTTGGTCTTCAAATTTTTAAAAGTTTCAATTTCGTCTTCAAGTTCTTAAAAATTTGAGAATCAAATTGGTTTATTTTTAAGAATATGAAGATCAAATTAATTTATTTTTAAGAACTTGATAATTAAATTAAATTTTTTAAAATTTGAGGAACAAATTGAATCATTTAAAATAATTTTAGAAACAAATTGATGATTAGTCCAATATGTACTTAAAAACATGTTTCATTATTTCTTATTAGTACAGTACCTTCACTTGTTAGGAAATGAAGGACTGAGTGTTAATATGATATCTGACGATAATAGAGGTGAAAAACAAAGGACAATGAGAATTACCTGCCAAAATGGAGTGTTTCACAAAGGAAGACAACACTCGAAAAGGCAGCAATAGCAATCCCTGCAGGCTTGAACATGCTAACAAATACAGGTCCTTTCCTTTTTATGCACCATGCCGTTACAGAAAATGTCACCGCGCTTCCTGCAATAGCCTGCAATATTGTTTTCCACACACGATACGAATGAGCATAGCAATAAATCCTCGAGTTGGTTTACAACTTGTTTTAAAGGTTTCTAATATGTGCTTACTGAATAGAATATACAGATGAGCTTATCGTTGGGGCTTATTTTCCATACATTTGAATCTCTGACTACAAAGAGAGAAAGTATTTCACTTTGGATGGTTCCAAACAGGCAATAGTAGGCTATTATGGTTGATTGAGATGAATATTCTTTCAGAATTACTGCCTGCAAACAAGCTCAACCACATCACTAAAATTAAAGACCTTCGCAACTATTTAGCTTAGTGGTCTAAATATTAGGAATCTCACCTGAGTAATATTCCAGGCTGCAAAAGAAACAGAGGCAATGGCAAATACGAGACCCCCAATGACCCAGTTACTGGTTTCATCCAACAAAGATGGTTGAATTCGAAAGGTGATGATAAAACTACCCTTATAAAGGGTAACAACTAATGCTCCAGAGATGGACAGCACTGCGCCGATGACCTTGATCTTGCTTATTGAGCTTCCAATTTTCAACTTCTCCATCATATAAGATATGGTTTTTAGTTAAGGCAGTAAAGTAATCCAATTGTTATGCTTATATAATATCATAGTTTCTGTATCGCCAACAACCATGGTAATGATAGAGAGTGTGTTGCTAGCATTTACCTGTACTTATAGTTTTAGTTCTAATGTTGAATGTAACAACATATACTTTATAAAACCTGAGTTGTAAATGTAATTATACACAATGTCTTGCAGTAATAAATTACCTGGGGGTAACCGCTAGCACAAAAGTGATTGCTGGAGACAAATTGCTCGTAGTGGATCCAAGAGTGGCAGAGCTGTAGTCAATGGCGGTGAAAACACAATTCTGCATGACAGTTAAGCTGCAAATCTCCGATGAACAACAATCTTACATTTTTGTGTATGGTGATTATCTTTCCTTATAAAGTAATTGGAAAAAAAAGGTATATAATGCAATCAATTAATTACATAGACACACACAAACCCAAGAATGCCGAGGAGGAAGAACTTGCAGAGAAGCGAGAAAGAGAGGGATGGTCTTGTTCTGCAAACAAGAGGGAGAGAAGTTGAAAATATTGGCAAAGATTAAATAGAGTGAAAGAGTTGTGCTATCTAAAAAAGTTGAAGTTGAAGTCTCAAGTTGCATGGCATGACGTGGTAACTTTATAAAATTAACTTGTGATTCCTACTTACAACAAACAACCTAATAAGAACTAATAATTTCCTTTGTGCTGAGATTTTTAAGGGACACCGTGTTTTCATTTTGTTTTCTTTTGCTCTTAATCTTTAAGTCCAATCTAAGAGAAGGTGAGAGTATAACTGTCTATGAAGAAAGGGGAAGGGAGGAGTATGAGAGTTGCGAGAGCATTGGAGTAGCCAACAAGAACGAAGTGGTTCATTCCTCTTGACATGGCTGCTTTACTCAACGTGGACAGCTCCACGTCAAGGCACTCCACAGTCGCCATCGCTATGAATGGAGTCCATTCCACCAAATTGCGTTTCACTCCCATTTGATCCTTTTCCTTCTCCTTCTCCCCCTGCAGATGTTGTGAATTGGGTGGGTTTTTAACATGAAAAAAAGGTTGGTTAACATCTTGTGGGTTGAGTATCATACTTGGATACCCCATCATATCATTTTTAGACACTTCATTGATTCTCTTTTAATCACATCACATATTATATCTATTATTTTTTCTCTTTCCTGGTGTAATTACTATATGTGGGGTGTCTAAATTTTTTTTCTTCCTTATATGGGTTATTAAGACCACTAATTAGTTCAACAGAGGTATGTATATATATATATATATATATATATATATATATATATATATATATATATATATATATATATATATATATATATATATATATATATATATATATATATATATATATTGTTTTCCTTGCAGTAGCATCACAATTGACCTTTATCCACCAATAAAAGTGGGAGGCTTCCGATCAATATTTGATGTCCCATCACGTGGCTGCATACTTATAGTTGTATGAAATGCATGGCTGGTTTCATCCCTGAGAATGCAACATCATTACGTGCCCTCCTGTGGCAGTGGTGTGAGACATATTTTATGAATAGTAGAGAATATATAAAAGAGTGTGACTCGAGAATATCAATTTCAACTATAGAGCCATAAATTTAGCAACTAAATTGTCTATACTCTCTTATCACGTGCCTTTGACAACTTCTACCAGTCTTTCGTGATAACATACAGCCTATAAGTACCATATGGCACCAGTAATGCTGCATCTTTTTAAAAGTGTGAGATGATGACATATTAACCTCTGAAAGATAAAATATTTAAATTTAGTTCTTAAATATGTAAAAGTGTAACATATTGGTCGTTGAAGGAGGTTAAATACTATTTTTCCAAAAGTTATAGTATTACTCTATTTGTTCCTAATTTTTTGTTGTTATGATTTTTATACTCCAATTTATTATTTTATAAGTTTCTTTATCATTTCCAATTATTCCATTTATAACTTACTTCAATTTACGATAATTACTTCAGATGGAATCAACGAGAAGTTCGACAGTTTATAAATCCTACTGCTTACGATTTTGACATCTAATTCGATCTATGTGACACATGGTAACAGCTTCTAACTTGAAATTCTTGAGAGCTTGCCTTGAATCCTTCAATCTCTCAGCACTTAAATCATTTATCTTCAACATATTTATCTTCCTAGTTTCAATTTCAATCTCGAGAAATTGAAATTTGGCCAATCTCAAGGTGATGCTTCCAACACTTAATAAAAAATTCTAAGTGGGCACCAACAGATCTAGAGTATAAGCAGGCCCCCTTGCCTTCCTTCCCTGTCTTATGTGCTTGTGTGAAAATGGCAATAGCTTTATTAACTAACCTATCATTTTCTAGGTAGACAGTGGTCCCTATTGGTAAATATTTGTGTTTTAATTTAAAATTTATAAATATATATTAATTCTATTTTATAAAATAATATTTATTTTAGATTTTCTTAATATTTTGTTTTAATGAGTCAAACTAGTTTGTTATATTTGTTGTGACAACTGTAGGTTGATTTTCCAACTGTCATATTTCTAACGGTCATATTTTGTTGTTGCAAAATGCCTATATATATCTCTTTTCTCTTTTCTTTTCTAGAAATGACAGACTGAGAGCTCTGGTTTCTTTCGGCCAAAAATTTATCTCTTTCTTTTCCTATACAAAACTTAATTTTTGTGAGAGCAAGAGCATTGGTGTTTATAAGGTTCGGGAATCATTTCGCTGCACACGATCGGAACCAACGGGTTGTCGTATCTTGGGAGAGGAGCGCAATTAGAATTTCTTACCCGTGCAGTGAGGGCGTTTTCTCTCTAAGGATAGCGTTTACGCGCTTCAACTCAGGCTATTTAATTCTTTCCCCTAATTTAATTTTTCCTTGTGCTCATTGTATGTTATAATGCATTATTTATGTGATGTCAATTAAATTTATTTTGCTACTCTTATTTTGTTATTTAATTCAAGACTGCGCATCTTATTCGTATTTAATTTTCTTTCATTTTTATTTTATTTTCCAACACCCTATCCTTCGCACAACGACTGCAAAAGCAACTACTCTAGATATTCTTGCAACACATTGTATTCCATCAGCAATGTCTGATGATTTTAAGTCATGATCTGGATCATAATGTAGAAGATTCTCTCAAGTCATGCACAGTATCTGGTAAAATTAATGATGCAGATGTGTGGGCTTGACTTAACTTTTGGTTAGATTCTTTCCCTATATGGTGCTGGAGTATGTTTAATTCAAGTGCTAATGCCTCTCGGGACTCTCATGGTTCTGCACTTTGAAAGGGGCAATAGATAGGTAAGCAGGATTTGCATTACAATTAGTCATCTTTTGAGACATTGTCCTTTGTTAAATTTTGAGGAAACTGAGCAATGTAAAGAGTTTTCATTACTTACACCAATGTGATATATACAGACAGGCAATGCAAGACAGAACTATAGATTGGTAAAAGAAAATCCCCTGAAAAGTAATGATTCTTTCACCACACCGGTGTTTGTTGAAAAAATTGACGAAGATGAACTACTAGTACTAGACACTGGTAAATGCTTATGCTAAAACATTGCTTTCATGGAACTCGAGTAGAGGACTCGCTTGGGCAGACGGGGATGACAGTCCATCAACTTGGAAGCCTTTTGCGTTTTCCCCTTTTGATTGTGCCCACAATACTGTGTAAAATCCGATGGCAATTATCACTGCACCAACAACACTAAAACAATGGAAGCACACAAAAATGCTTTGTTGATAACTTGACATTTGATAACAAAGTCCCGTGGTCCAGGTGAACAACATAGCAAAGAACATTTTTTTTTTTCTTTCTAGAATGAGATAGTTACCTGCCAACATGGAGTGTTTCACCAAGGAAGACAACAGTCGAAAAGGCAGCAATGGCAATCCCCACAGGCTTGAACAAGCTAACAAATACAGGTCCTTTCTTTTTAATGCACCAAGTGTTTACAGAAAATGTCACCACACTTCCCACAACAGCCTGCAATATTGTTTTCCACAAACTAATGAGCTTTCAGCTATAAACCCTCAACAATTTACTTGTTTTTTAGGGTTTCAAGTACGTGCTTACTGAATAGAATACAGCGATGAGATCAATGTCAGGGCTTATTTTCCAGTCATTTGGATCTCTGACTACAATGAGAGAAAGTATTGCACTTTGGATGGTTCCAAACAGGCAATAGTAGGCTAATATGGTTAACTGAGATGAATATCCTTTCAGAATTGCTGCCTGCAAACAAGCTCAGACAAATCAATCCATCACTAAAATTAAAGGCCTTCGCACCTATTTAGCTTAGTCGTCTAAATAAATAACCAGACTTAAGAATCTTATCTCACCTGTGTAATATTCCAGGCTGCAAGAGAAATAGAGGCAGTGGCAAAGAAGAGACCTCCAATAACCCAGTTACTGGTTTCAGCCAACAAAGGTGGCAATGGTTGTGTTGGCGAGGGTTGAGTTCGAAAGCTGATGATGGGACTTCCTTTGTAAAGGGTCACTAGTAATGCTCCAGCGATGGACAGCACTGTGCCCTAAAGAAATAAATTAAAAAAAAAAAGACTAAATCAAATAAAAAAGGTATATATGATATTATTTTTGATATAAAAAGTGTTAAAAATAACTAAAAAGATCGTAGGATTCAAACTTAAAATTATCTTTAATTATATTTTCTAATTTTAAAAAAATTATAATTTTAAAAGATAATAATCAAGCACTAATTTAAAAGAAAACAAAAAATAATTAAAGAAAAGATAACATGTAATTTGATTAGTTAAAAATGTGAGAGTTTAATTCCTGCAAATCTACCAGTTCTCACAGGAAAGAACTATGAAAATTGGAAGATTCAGATTAGGGTAGTGATGCGATTCCAAGGGGTTTGGGAGTTCGTAGAAGAAGGTTATATACCTGTGGGAGAGAGAGCAACAGAGGAATAAAAGGCTGCTGATAGAGAAAAAGAAAAGAAAGATTGCAAGGCACTTTTCATTTTGCACCAAAGTGTAGATGGTGCAAACTTTGAAAAGATAGCAATGGCTCAAACCTCCAAAGAAGCATGGGACATTCTGCAGAAATCTCATGATGGAGCCACAAAAACCAAGAAGATCAAGCTGCAAACTCTGAGGAGACAATATGAACTACTACAAATGAAAAAGAATGAATCAGTTGCTGAGTACATCACAAAAGTGCAGACAATGGTGAATTCAATGAAGGGCTATGGAGAAAAGATAACTGTGCAATCAGTTGTAGAGAAGGTGCTTAGAACCATGCCACCCAAGTTTGACCATATTGTGGTAGCCATCGAGGAATCCAAAAATCTTGAAGAGCTTAGCCTAGAGGAATTGCAGGGATCTTTGGAATCTCATGAACAGAGAATGAATGAAAGGATAAATGAGAAGAAAAGTGAACAAGCCTTGCAAACACGGTCTAATCCAAAGAAGCATGGTGATAGATGGAAGAAAGAGAAAACTGAAGGGAAGAGCAATAAATGGAGGGGAAATCAGAACAGTGATAAAGACCACAAGAAAGGAGGGGGATCCAATTCCCAAAACTCTTCAAATAGAAAGAAGTTTGACAAAAGAAGTATTCAATGCTTTAACTGTCAAAAGTTTGGGCATTTTGCTGATGAGTGTTACAGCAAACCCAATAACAAAAGAGAACCTAAAGGTGATGATGCAAAATTGGCTCAGGAAGAAGATGATGACACTGAACAGGTACTGCTAATGGTAACTACTCAAATTGAAGGGGCAAGTGATAATTGTTGGTACCTAGACACAGGTTGCTTCACTCATATGACAGGAAGAAGAGAGTGGTTTCTCAACCTTGATCAATCTGTGAAGAGCCAAGTCAAATTTGCAGATGGTAGAATCTTGATTGCTGAAGGAATTGGGAAGGTCCTTATCAAAACAAAGGATGGAGGTCAGTCTTGCATCACTGATGTACTCTTTGTACCAGGTATGAAAAGTAATCTACTCAGCTTAGGTCAATTATTAGAAAAGGGCTTTATGACTAAGCTTGAAAACAAGATGTTGAGAGTGTTTGACAGAAATCACAAGCTCATTTTGAAGTCCCCTCTTTCAAAAAATAGAACATTTAAAATTGAGATTGATGTGATAGAACAGAAGTGTTTTACTACTACAGTAAACAGTGAAGAGTGGTTATGGCATTACAGATTTGGCCATTTAAATTTTAGAGATCTGATTAAGCTAAACTCAAGAGAAATGGTGTTGGGTTTGCCTCAGATCAAGCCTCCTAGTGAAGTATGTGATGGTTGTTTACAATGTAAGCAATCAAGAAGCACTTTCAAACAAAATGTACCAATCAGGGCAAAAGAGAAACTTGAGGTGATTTACTCTGATGTGTGTGGCCCTATGCAAACTGAATCTCTGGGTGGAAACAGATACTTCATATCCTTTATTGATGAATTGACTAGGAAAGTATGGGTTTACCTAATAAGAAGGAAGAGTGATGTCTTTGAAGTCTTTGAGAAGTTCAAAAATATGGCAAAAAAGCAAAGTGGCTCATTGATCAAGATATTGAGAACAAATGGTGGTGGTGAATATGTTTCTACAGAATTTCAAGAATTTTGTGATCAAGAAGGCATAATTCATGAAGTGACTCCTCCCTACACACCTCAACATAATGGAGCAGCATAAAGAAAAAATAGAACCATAATGAATATGGTAAGGAGCATGTTGAAAGGCAAGAGTCTGCCCAAGTACTTGTGGGGAGAAGCAGTGTCTACAGTTGTCTTCATCTTGAATAGGAGCCCTTCAAAGAGATTGGAAGGAATAACACCTGAAGAAGCTTGGAGTGGTGCTAAACCAAATGTGAGCCATTTCAGAATCTTTGGATCACTTTGTTTTAGGCATATCCCAGATCAGTTAAGAAGGAAGCTAGATGATAAAGGTGAACAAATGATCTTACTCGGATATCACTCAACTGGAGGCTATAAGCTGTTTGATCCAAAGAGTAAGCAGATAATAATTAGTAGGGATGTGATATTTGATGAATCTAGAAGCTGGAACTAGGAGCAGAATACTGAAATGAAGGGACCTTCAATAATGATAAGGTCAGAAGAGGAAGAAACAAGTGAAGGGAATGGTAATACCACTCAAAGAGAAGTGAGACCCCAGAGAAATGCACCCAAACCAGCTAGATTTCAAGGTTTTGAGATGTTGTCTGATGCTGATGTAAGTGCAGATGGGAATCTTGTACATTTTGCTCTATTTTCTGAAGCAGAACCAATAAACTTTGAAGATGCTATGACTGATCAGAGGTGGGTTGAAGCTATGACAGAAGAGCTTAAATCTATTGAGAAAAATCAAGTGTGGGAGCTAGTAACTCAACCAAAATCGAAGAAGCCCATTGATGTGAAGTGGATCTATAAGATTAAGACAAATCCAGAAGGCAAGGTGGTCAAGTATAAAGCTAGACTTGTGGCTAGAGGATTTTTACAGAAAGCTGGGATTGACTACAAAGAGGTGTTTGCACCAGTTGCTAGAATTGAGACTATTAGAACAGTAGTGGCAATTGCTAGCCTAAAGAATTGGACAATGCACCAACTAGATGTGAAGTGTGCTTTCTTAAATGATCCTCTTGATGAGGAGGTCTATGTGACTCAGCCACCTGGATTCTCTATAGCTGGCCAAGAGTCAAAGGTTCTCAGGTTGAGAAAAGCTCTTTATGGACTTAAGCAAGCCCCAAGAGCTTGGAACAAGAAAATTGACAGTTTTATGATGAAAATTGGCTTTGATAAGTGTAGCTGTGAGTTTGGAGTCTATGTAAGATCCAAATCAGTAGGTAATATCATTATTATATGCCTCTATGTGGATGATTTGTTGATCACTGGTGGTAATGAAAGTGAGATAGCAGAACTGAAAAGGGAATTGATGAGTGAGTTTGAAATGACAGATATGGGGGTTCTATCCTATTTCCTTGGATTTGAATTCAAGAAGACTGAGAGAGGTATTTTGATGCACCAGAGCAAGTATGCAACAGAAATATTGAAGAGATTCAACATGGTTGAATGTAATTCAGCAGCAACACCAACAGAGGCAGGTCTTGTACTTGAAAAGGAGGGCAAGGAAGACAAAGTCGATGCAACTGAGTTTAAACAGATTGTTGGTTCTCTCAGGTACTTGTGTCATTCAAGACCTGATTTAGAATTTGCTGTTGGACTGGTAAGTAGATATACGAAAGGACCCAGAATTCCTCATCTCCTAACTGCCAAGAGGATTCTAAGGTTCATAAAAGGGACCATCAATGCTGGAATTTTATTTCCAAATAAAGACAATAACAACTCAGAGGAATTGATGGGATATACTGATGCAGATTGGGGAGGAGACAGAGATGACAGAAAGAGTACTACAAGTTACATATTCATGTATGGTGCAACACCAATATCGTGGTGTTCTAAGAAGCAATCCATAGTGGCTCTATCAACATGTGAAGCTGAGTATGTTGCAGCTGCAATGAGTGCTTGTCAAGCTGTCTGGTTGGACACATTACTACAGGAATTAAAAATCAAGGAGAGTGATGGAGTGAAGCTTTTTGTGGATAATAAGTCAGCTATAAGCCTGTCAAAGAATCCAACCTCTCATGGTAGAAGCAAACACATAGAAATAAGGTTTCACTATCTTAGGGATCAAGTGAACAAAGAGAAATTGAAAGTGGAGTACTGCTGCACATTTGATCAACTTGCTGATATTTTAACCAAACCCCTCAAAGGGGAGAGGTTTAAAATGTTAAGGGACAAAATTGGCTTGATGAACTTAGGAGATCAAAATTAAGGGAGGGTGTGAGAGTTTAATTCTGTTTTGGCTTTGTATATAAGAGAGAGTAACAGAATTTTAAAATTCTGTTATAAGTGCTAGCCTAAGAGTGAAGGGTTGTTACTTTGTTTTGCTTGTATAAAAGGGCAATCATACATCTTAATAAAGGGTTGTTTTTCATTCTATCATTTTCAGTCTCTAGTGCTATTTCTAGTAGGTGTGCAATTTTGTGCTTAGAAAACAGTGAGTGATACACGAGTGAATGTGTGAGGGAGTGAATTGCATCTCTTGCAATTGAGTGAGGAACAGTGTGTGTTCCAACAAAAAAATCATCCGTATCAAAATTCTAAAATTGTTGAGGTTACGATAAAAACTTAGTTAATATTGAAAAACATAAGATTATATATTAAATATATGTTAAAAACGTATTTAAATTTTGAAGATAAAATATAAATATTTGAAGTTAGTTTTTGATATTCAGTTATTGATTGTTAAATTATTCATATTAAAAACATAAGAATGTATACCGCCTTCAATCGCATCTTTTGCCCTCTATTTTTTTTTTCTTCAAAATTTGCTCCCAAATTTGTAAAACAACGTGAATTTTGTTCCAATGTAAAAAAATCGACACAGTTAAGATATCGTGTAAGGGTTTTGTTTTTGTTTTTTCTCTTTAAACTGTCACAATTAACACAATTTTGTGACGTTTTTTTTTAATTAATTATGGTAATTTTTTTTACGTGGGAGTAAAATTTGCGATGTTTTATAAATTGGAGAGAAAAGTACGAAAAAATAAAATTGGAAACGAAATTCAAAATATTGTGAAAAATTAAAGGAAAAAAAATGCAATAAGCCAAAATAAAAAAAAAGGGGGTTTTACTTTACTTCCTTATTATATATGCTGCTATTAATATTATCAGGTATGTGGCAGAGCATTGTCCAAGCACCGACCCCACCGCCATTAATTTCCATATATTGATTTCGTGCCATCTATCTTCTTCTTGGTTCTCCAATTAGGGTTCAACTTCAACCTTGCTTTCTTTTCTGCTCAACATGGCTGAAGATTATCTCCAAGAAGAGAAGAAGCGAGTTCGGAACCCTTTTGTCCCCATTGGTAAAAAGTCGCCTATTTATTTTTCCTTTTCCTTCCTCTTCAGTTTTACGCTTTCAATTTCAATTTCAATTTTCCTCATCTTTGATTCGTTGTATTTGACTACCTTTTTTCATGTCTCTGTTTGATTCCGTTTTTTCTTTATACTGAAAAGAGAATCGGATTGAGAAAGAGTTCAGATGGTTTATAATTAGGGAAAACTCTTTGGTTAGATAGTTACTTGATGGATTTGGAGAGTTAGGAATTGGTGTAATATGACCTTAGGAGGGGCTTATCTTCCATGTTGCTAAAGAAAAGTGGTGTGATCTAGGGTTGTTGTGGACTTAGTCACTTAGGATTTCTGTAACAAAAGAGGGTAAAGAGAAAATATGCGTGGTATGCTACTGGAGTTGTCTAATGAGAAAGGAAATGAGAAAATAAAAAAGATTATAATTTGGAGATGTCCCTGATGAATAGAGTTGAAAATTTACAGATATGTAATGTTGCACTGTCCATACGTGTGAGGCATAAATTGAAAAGATAAGAATTACCTAACTTTATAAAGGATGATGTGTTAGTTCAAAAAATTTACTTAGGTTGCTGAATTCTATGTGTAATTGTTGAATCTGCCTACTTTGAGTGTGATTGTTAGGAACAGAGAAAAAGGAAAGAAACAAGTCTATCTTTGAGGGCTAGGAACCTCCTAAGCATCAAAGAGGGGAAAAGGAAATTTCCATATTGCTTGCTGCCTTCTTACATCAACATTCCTATTTATACAGCAATATAGCATTGCTGAATTACACCAGGACAAAATAACAGAAAGCCATAACAGAAAAGGAGAGGCAGACAGCATATTCCACTTATCCAATTCCATCCAGCTTAGCACCCGCTAACCAATTCCGTTAGATGAAATCCTTCAGGTATCTTGGGTGGCTGGATCTTCCTTTTGGACCTCATGTTCCTTTTCCTATTATTCCCTGGTCCATCAAAAACACCTTGTCCTCAACGTGATATGAGTCCTTCAAGTGAGCATTCAATGTGCCACCCAGGTCCTCCAGGATCCCAAGGGCTGTCCCAGCTAGGCTCACCTGGTTTAGCAGCCTTGCACAGTGCAAAATCAGCAGGGTGACGATTTCTTGAGTCCACTGCTACTTGTTCTCCAGCTCTATTATGTGCTAACCTTTGTCCAAATAGGATACTATAATTTAGGCATTTATCAACAACATAGAAAACATCACCATCAACTTCGTACACATACCTATTGTTGATAATTGCAAGGGGAGTGAGCACAGGTTGGTTCCGTACTGCTGTCGAGGTAACTCCACAGCAGTATCAGTTGCAGAGGGATGAAAAGGTTTAAGGAGGGAGGTGGGAAGCAGCCATGGAAGGCGGAGTCGGCATGCTGGTCTGAGTGGCTGCAACTGCAATGGAGGGAGGTGAGGTGGACTGCTCACTTGCTGCGCTTTTCCTTCACGCAGAAGCTTTCCAGAAGATGGAATAGCAGTGGATGAAGAAGGGGAATGGTGGCTGGTTTCCAAGGTATTCAGGCTATGAAGGCTTGGGTAGCAGCAAAGATGAGTTGAGTTGCAGTGAGCTCAGCAATGGCTTCCTCGAGTCGGTCCATGTTAGTCTTGGAACGAGTGGAGTCAGCCATGGGCAAAGACAATGAGAGCACCAAAATGTTAGGAATAGGGAAAAAGGAAAGAAGCAAGCCTAGCTTCGAGGGCTAGGAACCTCCTAAGCATCAAAGAGGGGAAAAGGAAATTTCTATATTGCTTGCTGCCTTCTTACATCAACATTCCTATTTATACAACAATATAGCATTGCTGAATTACACCAGGACAAAATAATAGAAAGCTATAACAGAAAATATAACAGAAAAGGAGTGACAGACAGCATATTCCACTTATCCAATTCCATCCAGCTCAGCACCCGCTAACCAATTCCGTTAGATGAAATCCTTCGGGTATCTTGGGTGGCTGGATCTTCCTTTTGTGCCTCATGTTCCCTTTCCTACAAGTGATCAATCAAGTTACTAAGTTGTTGATCACTGTATGCTAATGGATTTAGGAAATGAATCATGTAACTTAGACATTGGAAATTTCACTTCTAGAGTGGGAACATGGAGTCTCTCTCTCTCTTTTTTTTCTTTCTAGACTGATGAAATGTGAAGGACATGGGGTGTAAGTGTAATGAACGTCCGTTCACCCTGCACATGAATATGAATTTGATAAGAAATAAGGAATTTGATCATTTCAAAATTAAATTGTAATGTGTGATGGAGAATGAATTGGCATTGGGGAAACATCAAGTTTACATTGCTTGGTGTTTGGAGATGGCTAATCTTAATGTTTTTCTATTTGTTTTGGTGATTGGATTGGAGCTGGTTCTTCTTTGTGATTGTCTTGTCTTTGTCATTCAACTTATGTTGGTTAATTTCCTGTGATTAACTTTAATGTGTTAATTTCAGGTGCACTTGTTACTGCTGGTGTGCTAACGGCTGGCTTAATCAGTTTTAGACAAGGTAATTCTCAGTTAGGCCAGAAGTTAATGAGGGCTCGTGTGGTTGTCCAAGGTGCAACAGTGGCGCTCATGGTTGGCACTGCCTTTTATTATGGAGAAAATCCTTGGCGATCGAGTTAAAATTTGAATGGCCTGAAACAAAAGTTGAAGTTTGTAATTGCTTGGTTCCTTGTTGGTTTTAGTTTTATTTTTGTGATAAAGAATTTGGTCATTTGAGGACCAAATCCAAACCCTTGCCAACATTTAAATTTTTTCTCACAACGCATAACGATTGAGTTCATCTGAATGTACTTTTATATATAGTTCTTTAATCAAATAAACAACTCTCAATTGTCTCTTACTATCCGGAGTAACAGAATGAAAATGGGGGCTTGCACGGCCACAGGGTTATCTTCATTATGGAGGCCAGGTTTCCAAACCAGTAATGTTATTTTTTATTGTCGGTAAATAGTTTTTATTAGTGGGAGGAGTTGAACCTTTGACTTCTTATCCCCTTTATTCTCTCTTCACCATTCAATTAATCTTATATCGTCCAATAATGATATTTTTAGTTATTACATTTGTGTATTTCACCTTTTTTTTACAGAGAAAATGTGGTTTCTCCTTCTTTTTTTTTTAACATGAAAGTTAGGTGTAAAATGAGTCTAGGAAACTAAGTAGCACATGTAATACATAAAGTAACAGTACAAAAAGAGGAAGAAAAAAAAAAACTAAAATGAAAGAAAACTGTAGCACTGTTGGGCAGACAGGAAGGAAATAGATGGGGAAGTAGGTAGGAAAAAAGTGGAGTGAAAGTTAACTTTTTAGGTATTACCTTAGTGTGGCGTGTTTCGCGTTTGTATTTAATTTATATTTTATAATTTATAGGAATAATTTTTTTGATATATTATTAATTATTTAGTTTAAATTTTAATTAATATTTATTAGTAGATATGTCAATAAATTTTTTATATATATGCATGTTTCAAAAAATTGTTATATGTGTTGTCTATGGTATGATCTTTTTTACTTTAATGATGTCTTATATATTTTTTTTTAATTTTCTTTAAAAAAAATCTCATTTAGTTCTTTTATTTATAATCATATTATTAGTAAAAAATATTTAATAATTTTTTTATGATTAATTTTCATAAAAAAGTTACATGTGTTCACGTTACAAAACATTTTTTTTAATTAAATTAATAATTAAACACGTTACGTTATTATATATACATAAATAAGTAATAAGATCAATTTATGAGAAATAGTGATAAAATTAATAAAATCATTTGGATATATTATAGGTATGATGTACTATAATTTATTTTTTATTTAATTTAAGCATAAATAATATAACAAAAAATTTGTAAGTTGACTCAAATTAATGTTTTTTTTAATTTTTAAATAATAACATATTAATTAGAATACTTAAATTAAAGTATTAAAATTTTTAAAACATATTTTTAGTTTAGAAAAAAAAATGTATCAAGTTATAAAATTTTGTATTTGATATAATAAACAACATTTTTTTAAAGAGAAATGATTAACGCTTGATTTTGGATAAAAAATTGAATAAATTTATTTATTTTTATTTTGAACGGAAGGACAAAGGCCTAGAAAAAAAGTGCTAAGAATCGCCCTTAAACATGGTTGAGATATATCTCTGATTACAACAAGAGAACTAAACGAAGACACAAGATAAAAAATTAAGTTACAATAGAAATTCCATTTTTTATTTAATTTAATTTTTAAGCTTTATAAGTCATCTAAAAATATTCAAACTATAAAAAAAGGTTATCAAGTAAACTTTAAATATCATATTTGGATAAAATTATATTAAAAATTATAAAAAAAACCTTACATTATATACCCTTTCATGCAAATTGTTTATTATTTTTAATTTATTCCTTTGTTTATATAAATTTTAAAATTTAATATGAATTAATAGCATGTGACAAATACATGCATTGATTTTAAGCATTGATACATCAAATCAATATCTACTTGAATTATTTTACAAATGATTGATTTGTGTTATTAATAATTACTTTCTTAAGTCCAATTATAACATATTTATAATATTATTAAAACATTTTATTGTTCTTCTTTTATCAAGGTTGTTTCTTCATAGTTGATATATAATGCGACTTGTCACCACATAGTAGGTCATATGGATTTTATCCTGTTTTCTCCCCAAATCAAAATATCATCTCTTTCACCCCAAAAGAAGAATGATTGAATCATATAAATTTGGAGTGTGAAGTGTAATGAAGTATAATTCAATTGATTTTTGAATTATAAATAAATCAATAAATTAATACCATAATATCTACTTGAATTCTTTGATAAATGATTGAGTGTTATTAATAATTTCTTAAATCCAATTAAAACATATTTTATAATATTATTAAATCATTTTCTTGTTGTTGTTCTAATAAAATTTACAGGTAGACCTTAAATTATGTATATTTGAGAAAAACTTAAAAAAAATATAAATTTAACTTTGAAAAAAAGACAAATCAATAGAAAAATGATTAAAAGATAAAATGTTTGAAAAAAGTAAAGAAGTAAAGATAAAAAAAACATTGAAGCTGTAAAATAATTTAAACAAACAAACTTTCAATATCAAATATTAGGAAAAAGAAAAAGAAAAAGAAAAAAAGAAAAAATCAAAACTATGATCATTCTAATTAATAAAATTATCTTATTTAAAAATGTATTAATTAAAGATTAATATATGCCAATCTTAATTATTTTAACTCAAATCAGAACATATTTGATTGAATAATTGAATTGAATAATGTCCTTTAATAATTTTAGAGGGAATAAATATGAGATTGTCAAGCCCTATAGAATCAAACATTTTTTTTTTATATATACTAGGTTAATTCTTGGTACCTTGTAGGGGCATTAAATCATATTTTATAATTTATAGAAATAATTTTTTCTATTATTTTATTAATATTTAATATATTTTTAATTATTTAGTTTAAATTTAATATATGTATGTTAGTAGATATGTTAATAAATATTTAAATATATTTTTATATGTATAAATGCTTCATAAAAATATTATTGTTGAAGGTGTTGTCCTAGATAGGATTATCTTTACTTTGTTAATGTCATGTATGCTTCATTTTGTTTTGTTTTTTTTTCTAAAGATGATTTAGTTCACTTTTTTTTTTAACTGTGTTATTGGTATAAAATATGTAATGACTTTATTGATGACTAATATTCATCAAAAAGGGACATCATTTATCAATGTGACAAAACATTCATTTATAATATATTTTTAAATTAATTAACTAATTAAATATGTTGAATTTATCAAATATACAAAAATATTATAAATAATATTTTGAATTTATTAGAAATAGTGATAAAAATTAATAAAATTAATTGGATATATTATAAGTATGATATAGTTTATTTTTTTATTTGATTTAAGTATTAATGATATAACTAATAATTTGTAAATTGATTAAAATCAATGTTTATTTAATTTTTAAATAATAATATATTAATTAGAATACTTAAATTAAAGTTGTTTATGACAATGCACATAATATATATTGCACGGCATATAATTGATTATAGCATGACTATAATTTATATGTGATGCAATAAAATTGATATCATAACATAATCGATTAAGCAAGTGGTTGGGAGCAACTGCATGCCTTTCATTACTGAAAAACATAAGCGAATGCAGGAGAAAAAAATGATACCCATGCTCTTATATATTCGTTTTATTATTATAATATGTATGAGGAGGGCGTTAACATCAATAGTTTATAAAAGACAAACTTAATGTTAAATCAAGTGGTGTCCACAGAAATTTCAAAATTTTGGTTTCTTCGCTAACAAACAGGTAAAATTCGTACACTTTCATTCACTTCCTCCCTACTTGAGCTTAATCAAACATATTGTAAAGGGTTGGAGGAAGGAAAACTAGTAAATCCAATAATTGCAAAACTAACTTGTATGATTTTACATACTTCAATGTGCTGTAGCTTCAATGTAACTTCAATAAGAAAAAATATTTCATTGTTTTCTTCCTTTGGGTTCCTACTCTTACTTCAACACATTTTTGTTCTTCTTCTTTCAAATGAATTGTAAGAGTCATCTTTTGCAATAATATCCAAATTACTAGAGTTTCTTTAGACAACACTACGTTGCTCAAATTTGTTGCCTTTAAATGAGTTTCTTTACTCAATACTAATTTACTCAGATTTGTTGTGGGTTGTGTTGGATCGCCTTAATTAGATTTAGGTTGTTAGTTACTGGACAAGTGTCGATCTAGAAGGAATAACAACGGAAGAAAAAAAGTGTAAGAAAACTTCAAGGCTTTATCATGTTTGTTATGTGATAAGATGTCTTAAAATTACTAATATGAATAGCTTTTTTAACTTTGAGCGTATATATCTGAGTTGCTATTGTTTATTTATTGTGCATTGTTCAGACACTCTTTGTTTATCATCGTGTGCTCTTGTAAGTATTGTTGGATATTTTTAATTAATGATATTTTGATAAAAAAATAAAAAATAAAAAATAAAATTTACTAACCTGTATGTATAAGTATAATTTTAAGTGTTACTTAAATAAAAAGAAATATGATCGTAGAGATGCTACTTGCCTTGGGATTTGAAGGTATAAATCTTATTTGATATAGTATATAAAATAATATAATACATGTTAGTTAGTATTATTAAGACAATTAAAAATTTTAAAATGGAAAATATTGAATAAAAATACTGTTTTTTCATATTTTCAATTCATCAAATGTTGTATTTTTTTTTTCATTAGTAAGTGTCCTTTCTTAACACTATAACAATAACAATTCGGGTTTTCAACTCACCCATGAGACTATTAGTCATTATTTTTATCGTCTATTTTGATTAGTTATTGAATTAGGAGAGAAATATCTCAAACAGCTGGATGACTCACAGATTATCTAAAAATTCTTCGAAGCAACCGGTTTGAGTGTTTGACTCATATTTTAAGGAAAACTATATCTTTATCTTGAAAATTAGTTGAAGTTTTTTCTAAATGAAATTTAAATAAAAAGTAATTTAGAAATAATATTCTTTGGCTATGATTATACAAATGCAAATTAGTAAAAAATGTTGGTTTACAAATTTAGCATATGTTGCCAGCTCACTTATACTCGTTGAATACCATTAGTGGTAATTATATCAAATATTACTACACTTTCCAATAACTTCTCTGCTTTAACATGATGATAGAATGTTCATACATTTTTAAATAAACTTAAGAAAACAAATAATTTTAATAAATTTTCTCAATTTCTGTAAATTAATTAAAAGACTAATAATAAGGAAAATTTATATTTTAAAGATTCTCTGTAAAAATAGGCCAAAATTAAATGACTAAAACGTAGTATTTTTTATATTATTGATTGAAGTTTATTAAAAATTACAAATTTTTGTAGATTTCATATTTTATATAACATCTTTCTTTTCTGATTTTATAATTTTTAATAAATTTTAGTAGGTCTCATCTCTTATCTAACAACATGCTTTACTGATTTTATACTTTTAGTAATATCATGTGCTTAAATTAATGATAAATGTATTCTAACTTGTGATTCCTTCGAGAAGAAAAACTTGTGATTCCTATAGTAATAAATTCGAATCACTTCTTCCGATTGAGAATATATAAGCAAAATTTTGCTTTGCGTATTGATTTTAAATATAAGTAAATTTTAATTTATTTTATTTTATTTAATGAGTTTATATTTAAAATATTTTTTATTTAATAATTTTAATTCTAATGACTTATTTTTATTTGTGATATCAAATTCTAATGAATAACAATTTAGAAAAATAATATAATTTTTAATTGAGATTGATGCAATGAAATGTTATTAACTAACTTTTTTATGTGTTATTTGAAGTGGTTGTGAGTTTTTTAATTTTTGGTTTTTAAATATAAATTTTAAAACAATCAGATGCTTCACAAAAATGAAATTGAAATGGTTTCTAAATATTTTCAAAATAATTTTACGTTCATTTACAAAATTAAGATAAAAGTTTTATAAATTTGATTTTTTATTAAAAAAAATATATTCTCTATATTTGACAAAGATTATTTCGGTGGTCACAAATACTATCATTAATATTGTCATTACCATCACCATTGACATCGCTACTCCCATCCCACTAATGTTGTTGCGTCACCACTATAACTATTATCTTTGACATCACTACCTCAACTAACAATAAAACTATGATCACAATTATTATTATCATTATCACCACTCCTACCACCACGACCATAAATACCATCATCATCACCATCATGTTATTCTTATCTTCACATTGTCATCAACATCATATAAAGAAAATAATTTTAAACTATTTTAGTAAGATATATACTTCCAAAATAAATTTATTTTGAAACTAAAAATTGGAAAAGAAAATTAAAACTAACGACATTTTAAAGACTGATTTGAAAAGTTTTGAAACTAAAAACTAAAAACAATTAGTAACACTTACCAAAAGATTGGTGAAACATAATCGCCACGTTGCCGTACCTTTTTGATAACACGTGGTATGTCCCACGTCGACATTCTATCTCGCTCACACCCACTCCCTATATATTTGTTCTTCCTCATTTTCTTTCTGACCTTTCTTCGTTCCAATTGCAATTACAATTACTCTCTGATCACAACGCCATCGCCAAAGGGTTTCAGGCAAGCCATCATTTCCCCCAAATTATACTTTCACTTCTCGCATGCACACCAATCCACATTTCCTCTTTTTTCATCTCTTGCTTTTGATTTTGCACTGATTCAAGCATGCTCGCCATTGCAATATTGTTTTTCTTTATGTTTGGTTAAATGGGTCG
Source organism: Glycine max (assembly GCF_000004515.6). Lineage (NCBI taxonomy): Eukaryota > Viridiplantae > Streptophyta > Magnoliopsida > Fabales > Fabaceae > Glycine > Glycine max. The sequence continues at coordinate 3,097,693 of NC_038241.2, forward strand.
GCCATGGATCTTTGTATCGGAATCTTTATCAATTATTTCTGTAACATTGTTGGTTGGTATTGTTTTTGTTTGATTAACGCTATGATGCCTTTTCGCATTTTGTTTTTCTTTGCCGCATTGGTGGCTGGGAAGTTGATCGAAGTAAGATAAGGAATTCTGGGTTTTGCCCGTGTTTGAAATGGACGCTTTCTTTTGCAAAAGATTTTAACTTTAATGTATTTGCACTTTGTGCCAAATAGAGCGTGCAGTTGTGCCACATTGTGTATCACACACTTCGTTTTGAAAAGCTCTTTTTCTTCATATTTCGATAACTCATGAGACCATTTCATTAATTGCTGTTGTTTAGTGTTCTCTCCTTTAGAAATTTTAACTTTGTGTTTCGATACTCTGAAGGATGATAATGTTGGTCCACTTTTTATTCACATAGATGCTTGTCTGTCTCATTTTGATAAGAACTTTTCAACAGTTGAAGTATTCTTCTATCCTTCTGAAATGAGGCTGTTGTTGTTGTTGAAGAATTCTTCTATACTAAGTTGGAATTTGGTATAAGTTTGTCTGTAATGTAAACTTCCAAGAGTATGCGCTATGATGAGCAGAACTATATACTGCGTGTTTGGTTGCTCATCAGTGAGAATGACCGCTTGCCATTTTGATGCATCTAATACTAGCTCTTGTGTTATTCATACGAATTGGACGTGGAAATGGGATAATACAAGTTGATCCAGACACACACATAATATATACCTCTAGAATTGTCTATGTTTGTGTCTAGTTTGCCTTGTCCATTTTGTCTTTTTCTGTTTGGGCCATGCGTAATATGTGTTTGATTCAACTTATTTTGGAAAATAATTGCTTATTTTTGCTAACATTTCGAGAGAGCTTTTAAAAAAAAAGTGATTATTTCACTAATTTTTTTTTATGCAAAACATGCAATGAAAAACATTGATATATCTTAAGCAATCTGTTGTCCTTCATATATACTGCCTGTAGTTTTTTCTTGTTGGAACATTTTGGGCAGTTTGTGTTGGTTCTTTTTTATGAGACCCCCTCTTAATTGTCTACTGCATTAATTGCTTTATTTATTTACTTTTTTATAAAAATACCCTTAAATGGAGATGCAGTAATTGGGTTGAAAGAGATTAAGAGAATGAAATTCCAGTAGTTTTAAAGGTTTTTTGTGGAAAACTTATACAAATTGTTGACAAGTTTAGTACCACTAACTAAATTCCTTAATTCTTTGAAAGTAATCAACAGGGTCATATATGTAGAACTAATGGCAATATCTTGTTTGGATCCACATTATTGAATGGAATTTTTTTTTTGAGGTTTTGCCATCCGGTTTGTATCTGATTTTTAACATTTGCATCCAATCTGTATGTCTCTTATCAGTCTTATGTTGTCAAATGATATTTTGAACTTTAAATGCAAAAGCTTATCTCTTTGACTCTCTACTATCTTCATATGATATAGGGTATTTCTTTACTGATTTGGCTTCTTTTATGTATGAATAGAAACACATTTATTAATCCTAATTTTTACTTCAAAGCAAAAGTTTCTTTTACTTGGGTTTTCTGCTTTTCTACATCATTTATCAGCATATGGTGAATCTTTGTGGGCAAACTTATGTGTTGGTTTGATATGCAGGACATCACAACAAATATATTGAGATATATCAAGTTCCTCATCCTCTTCTATTTTTAACTGAAGTGAATTGAACTTATATAGGCGGCACATTGAAATTGTTTTTTGTTTTAGACCTTTTTGTTGTGGTGAAGATGGTAACAAATATGTGCATTTGGAAAATATTAATTATCCTTGTAGCAGGTTGAAATAAGTGATTTGTTATAATCAACATGTCATCTCCAAGCAAGAGAAGAGAAATGGATGTAATGAAACTGTAAGTAGATTGTTTTACTGTGTTTATGGTTAAATTATTTTAAACTGTTCTTGAATTATTATTATAGCCTTTTTTCTATAAGTTATTTGGGGATTCATGATAAAGAAAAACTTCATTTTTGATGATGGTAAGTCACATGGTGTGCATGAAACATAATGATTTTAACTGTAAAAGTAATGATTTCTCCTAAAATCAAACAACAGGGTTAAGTGATAAGAAGTAAACTTTAGAGGTAAGTTGAGAAAGGGCAATATTTCAAGGAAAAGGCATTTTACCCATTTATTAATATTCATGACAGAAGGCATGCTTATGAATTGGCCGTTTCTATTATGAAAAATCACCTGGAAGTGAAAAGTGAATTCATCACAGCATGAAATGTCTAACATAGAATCCAACAGTAATTTTTTTTAAGAAAATTGCTTATGATTTTACTCCATCACATTACATTTTAGCACAATCTGATTTTTAGTCATAATAAAGGTATCACCCTTTTTAGTGGGAATAGGAATCTGCAGATTACTAAGAACAATTGAGGAAATTAAAATGAAAAAAAATGAACTTGCTTACTTAGTCTTAGTCTGTTGGCAGTTTCTGTGAGAATATCAGCATGATAATAACCCTATCCCCTGTGCCAAAAAAAAAAAGAAGAAAAATCTGCAGCAATCTTGGGTAATTTCTCATTTGAGTTGTGTGTATAAGATGTGTTTCCATTTTATTTCATTGAGATGCCTCCTGGCTGAAGCCTGAAGCTAAATGCAATGGCTTCTTCTTTGAGGCATAAGGGCTTTGCCTTTCTGTGCAACATCACCATGGAGTCTTTTCTGGTGTAATTGCATCTTATTTCCCTGTGATAGGACCAAAACGCTGCTTTATTTATGATTTTATTTTCTAGTGCAACATTATTTAAATGCTGATGATTGAAATTAAACTGCAACCATGTAATACTTTGTCAAAGTAAATTCTTATTACAAATCGATCTCCTTCCCTCTACTTTCCTTTTCTTCCTCCCAAAAAATAAACCAATCTTAATCACATATGATGCTTTCTATTGCAAACTTAATTTTGTATCCATTTTTTTTATTTCCAGTAATCATATACTTTTCCCTTTGCTGTGGTGTTATTGACATTAGTCAATTAGTGCAACTTTGTTGGTCTTGTAATGTGGCAATATAGGTCGTAGACTAAATAATGGCGATATGTTGGTGTCTTGGTGGCAATATCATTTATGCATGTTCTTGTTACCTAAATAAAAAGTTGTTAATCAGAAAGATGCAGTAGTATTATTTGGTGCCATATGGTGCTTATAGGCTATGGTATCACAATAGACCGGTAGATGTTGTTATAGACACATGATCAGAGAGCATAGACAAAGTTTGAATTAGTTGCTAAATTTATGGCTAGAATAGCTTGGTTGAAATTGATAACAGCAATTGATGATGAAGGCATATGGGATTGATTTAATTTAGTAATATGTACCTTGAAGAAAACAAATGATAAGAGCCCACTACGAATAAAATTTTCAATAAGTACTTGTAGAAGAAATAAATAAGGTAAATAAACCACATTTCTCTCATAAGCTAAAAACGTTTTATGTAGCTCAACTGTTTTAAAAGCTCTCCCATCTAACTTCTCCAAATATTGATATGCATATGTTGCTTTTAACCTGAGAGAAATTTCATTAATTTCACCTTCTTATTTTCTTCTCCTATAAGTACTTATTACAAATTTATCCAAACGAGTCAAAGGCTCGAACCTTTTTGAGGGACTTGGCATCGACCAAACAATGCCAATAATGATACTATCATCAGTCTAGAGTTAGAAAGTGCATGCAAGTACTGATTTGTAGATGCATGCTTGTGATTGTTCCCTATTATATCTGTCGGATGAACTGAGACTATCACTCTTAGCATAATATTTACATCTTACCCACTTGTACATGTATGCATGATTTACGCATAGCAAAATCTTCCTAGTCATTTTTCTCAAATATTCCTTACTTTTTTCCAGGATGATGAGTGATTATACAGTGGAGACGATAAATGATGGACTCAATGAGTTCAATGTGGAGTTTCATGGTCCAAAAGAAAGTACTGTCAAAATTCTATGGTTAACCTAGTCTTTTGTTTGATGAAACTGTACTTGTATATGAAGAATTAGTTACTAATCAAATGCTTGTCAAATAAATATTTCCCCTTTTCTTTTTCCTTTCTGAAGGAGAAAAAGGAAGGACAAGACAATTTTAATGAGAAGTTCCTTTATTTCTATCAACATAAATTTCCATCTAATAGTTATACTTCATCTTCTAGCTTGGCATTGGTTTCCTTATCTTTAAATGGGTTGAGTACAAAAGACTAATTACCTATCTTTAAGCTATTTGGTTGTTCCTTGATTTACTAAATTTATGTGATTGTTGCAGGCCTTTATGAAGGTGGAGTCTGGAAAATTCGGGTTGAGCTTCCTGATGCTTACCCATACAAATCCCCTTCTATTGGCTTCGTGAACAAAATTTTCCACCCAAATGTTGATGAGCTGTGAGCACTTCATATGCTATTAGTCAATCTTTCTTTACTTTTTTTGGGTGAATGTTTTTTCTGTGCAATGTAGTTTCTGCCCTGATCTGGGTTGGCAGTAGATTATTACCTTTTTTTTTTTTTTTTAGATTTGAGTTCCACGATGGCATAACTGCTTTCTTTTATTTATCTAGAGAGCAAAATGCTTTTCTGTTTCTATTTCATTGTTTTGGGATTTTCTACAAGAGGGAAATGATATTTCTTAGAAGTATCAAGTCACAGAAACAACTTGCTATTGATTGGTGTTTTGTGCGTACATGGATTATTACTCATTCTGCTCTGTACGTTTCATCACCTGCAGATCTGGCTCTGTATGCTTGGATGTCATTAACCAATCTTGGAGTCCAATGTTCGGTAAGTCAGTTATAGACTTTCATATTAAAAGTTTCAAGTACCCACCATCTAAAGGTTCTATTATTTTTTTCATATTTCTTGTGTATTTATACTGAGGTATATAATTATCTAAATGAAATTCAACAGGAATATGGAATGTCCTCCTTCCTTAATGTCCCCTCTCCTTGTCCGTTTAGTCTGTTATGCTTTTCATTTCTTATAGATGACCAATGTTTCTTGTGTTTTTCAGATCTTCTAAATGTCTTTGAAGCTTTTCTTCCCCAACTCTTGCTTTATCCAAATGCTTCAGATCCTCTCAATGGTGATGCAGCATCGTTAATGATGAAGGATAAAGAGCTGTATGACCAGAAAGTTAAAGGTGAGCATATTTGTATGTTGGGCTACTTTTTCTGATCATTTAAGACAAGTATTATAATGGTTTCCTATTGTAGTCTATGATCCAACCGCAGTGCCTATGACCTGGACTGCCAGTGTCTGTTTAGTGCACGAATTTGTGCATACTGCATAGAACTGGAATTGGACATGGGAATTTTTATTATAATGTTTAGATGTCCTTTTAGAATTAGAATCGAAATTTTAAGTCCAATTCTATGAAATTATAATATAATTAAAACTTCCCAATTCACAATTCCCAACCTTACACTCTGAATCAAAATTACCTCACCCCACATTGCGCAACTACTTTCCTTGTTTTTGCTGCTCCTACTGCCATTGTCTCCACCTTCACTGCCACCCTTGTCACCGCCTGTGTGTCCCTTTTACCATTGCTACCTTCACTATCATTGCTGCCGCCCAACACCATTGCTATCGCTGTCATCACTGATTATCATTTCAATTGGGCACAGCAGCAGCACCACCACCCTCAATGCCTGCTGACACCATTGTTACCACTACCATTACTACCACTACCACTTATAATTGCAATTTTTAACTCCAATTTTGATTGCATGCGCTTAGAGGACCCTTATTGTAATCTTTCGTATTAATCTAAACTAATCAGTTTCTGATTAGCTTAACATCCTGGGCGTATCACATCTGGACTTTGGTTTGTAATGATATAAAACCGTCCTTGTACTCCGGGACCCAATTTCCCCCTATTTATTCTCTTAACACCTAAGAAGTTGTATCATGCAATGGTTAGTACTACATAATTTGGCCAAAGGCTGTAAATTATTCAAACGTGATGATATTATTTTTCATATATTTCTTAATATTTGGATATATTGTCTAAGTTATGTTACCAAGGTTTGGTGAATGGGGGCTATTTAATGGTGACAAAAGATATATAAAAATTGCTCTGCTATTTGTGGGGACAGAGTATTGTGAGCGGTATGCTAAGAAGGAAAACATTTGCAACTCTACGGCTGGTGAGGAGAGCGGAGATGAGGAAGACATCAGTGAAGAAGAAAGTGCATCTAGTGATGATGAAATTCCTGGTCGCGCTGATCCTTAAATGGGTTCAGTGCTCTTCCATTTGTACCTTTAAATTAAAGGGTGCATGTAATACCAATCAAAGCATTATTACATGATTATTACTTGTTCAATTATAAGACGTAGGATTATATACACTATTTTTTCTGCCCGTAGAATTACGATTCTCATTCGTCAGTAATTTCATGAAAAGTCATAATGTAATATACAATTAGTGTTTTACATTTTGTCTTTCATTATTTTGAAAACAAGAAATGTCCAAAGATACCTGTTGAAAAACTCAGTTGTTTTCTCTTGTATAATTAGCTAAATATATTATTTGCAGTTATGATGGAACTATATTTCTTCTTGTCAGCGGAATCTTGATTCGTGAACCCAAACAGTAATGAAATCATTACTTCAGTCTTTAGGACTAGTTTTAAGCAATTAAAAGTAAAAAAAAAGTTTTTTATATTAAAAAACCATTACTTCAGAAAGATAAAAGTATATAAATATTTCCTTTTTTAATGATTTTTAGTTACTTAAAGTTTTAAAGGTCAATGTCAATAAAATTAGCAAAATAATAATATTGGTTACCAACTCTTGGGCTCTAATTGGTTATGAGGAGAGAAATAGACTGAAAATAATTAGAGAAGAGAAACAAAGTGGAGATAAATTTGAATGTTAAGTTATTTGATTTAAGAGAAATAAAGTTGAATGTTAAGTTGTTTGATTTAAGAAAAATATGTAAGAAATAGAGTAAAGGTAATATTGTCAAGTTGCTAGGATTAAATGAAATGAGAGGATGTAATTTCAAGTGAGCATAGAAGGATACACAAGCGAGGCTAAAGTGAATGCGGAAGGAGTAGAACACCCGGACGAAAAATGGATAAGCTCTCTCAGCTTGTGAGGAGAGAAATATAGTGGATAACAATAGAATAGAGATGATTAGAGAAAATAAAAACACTCTGTTCTATTGTTTTTTCCCCCTTCAAAAAAAATAAAAGAGAGATGATTAGAGAAAATAAAAATAAAGTTGAATGTTAGGTTGTTGGATTTAGGAGAAATAGGTGAGAACTAGAGTAAATAAAATAATAATATTTGTAAAAATACTCATATACCTTTATTCAACAATCAATTGTTTTTTGTGACAAAATAAAAGGGCAAACATATGTAAACTATTTCTACGCAAACTTCGCCAAACAAGTAGTCTCATTTGGGTTTTTGCCCATTGGAAATCACTTACACCAAAACACAACTTAAGAAGTAGAGAGAGTCTTGATTAAAGATGAAAATAGGGTAAATAAGATTTTTCCACTTAAAATTGAAGACACTCTGCACTGCCATGAAAGAAGAGAAAAAATTACTTAGATGGACCCTACATATTGCAAACTTAACACCCAAATCACTTACCAAACAACCACCACATACGTCATTAAAATTAAACAGACTATTGGTATATTTAGAATAACAATAAATAAACATTTCTGTATTTTAAATATTCCACCAACATGACTTATTTATCTTTTTCTATCATATTATATTTATATTTTTTTTCTCTCAGTGTTGGATAAGATATTAGGTGTTGATAAAACATTTTCCATATTTTTATTATACCAATATATGTATTATACACATTAACAAGTTTTACTAGAATGTAATTTTCGCGTGGTTAGTTGGATTTTTACATTTCAATGCCATGAGTCGCCATTTTCTATAAGGGTGTGGCGATGGATAATTTGCTATTCTTGAAAATTCGAAGACTGTAAACATCCACGAATAGTAAACATAAGATGTTTCAACTCCCTTTTGTGTTTGTCTAAATATTAGTATTTTCTTACAAATATTATAAGCATGGTAATAACTTGTCACTGCCCCGACTGTATAATCAAGCAAACACTTGAAAAACTCATCCACAAAAATTAAGTGCAGAAACCAACACCTTTAACATTCTCTAACCTACTAGTTATTTTTATAACTTGTTACTTAATTCTTCATTCTTGTAAACTGACTATTGAGGATGAAAACCAAAATTTTCATACACACCAATTACCAAATGATGACACCTAGCATCTTGCTTAAAAAAGTTGTTCCCCTTAAAATTTTCGAACATGGTAGAATTGGGATCTGCATTGGAATGTGGTCTCAATGAATGCATCTAATCAAATGCTTTTCTACTCTAAATGATTTCAGGATTCCAAAGTGGCCAATCTTTCAACTGGGGTAGAAGACTTAATGTTGTTTGCTAAAATAGCTTAGGCTTTGGCTTATATGCATGGGGAGATTCGTGGAAGTGGAATAACTCATGGTAAATTAAAACCAAGTACTAGCATTTTATTTGGCAAGAATATGGATCCATGCATAACCGAATATGGTCTGATGATGATTGAAAATCAAGCTCAAATGCAATTTCTCATGGTGAACATCTCAAAAACAGGAGACTTGGTGCTGCTGAGCATGCATATAGCACCTTCAAAATTTCTATATATCATTTGATGTGATACTTCTCGAGCTGCTGAAAGGAAAGGTAGTTTAAAATAGTGGATTCAATTTGGCTAAATGGGTGAATTGAGTGGTCAGAGAGGAATGGACCGTTTAAGTTTATGACAAGTCCTAAACTCACAAGGTGCTAGTGAAGAAAGGATGGTGAACTTGTTGAAGGTGGCTATAAAATGCATAAATCCTTCTCCAAATGATAATGCAACTATGAGTGAAGTTGCAGTGGTGGCAATTACATTGAAAGAGGAAGAAGAAAAATACATGAGAATGAGTTTAGTTATGCACTTTACATTCTATATGTATCATAAAAGACTTCCTTTAGGTGGTGTCCTCTAAATCGAACTTACCTAATTTTTATCAGTTTCAAGTAGACAGTGATCAGTAACATTTTGCCCAAGTTCATCTACAAAGAAAGGAAACAACTAAACTGTATGATTTCGCTAAAAAAGAACAAACAAAATCAGAAGAAAGAACCAAACATGCAATCGAATCTAACTGCTGAGTGCTGAGAACCGAAGGTTCCTCCTTTGCACTGTAAGCCATTTTATTGACTATTAGTAATTTAATCCCATTTACACACTGATAACACTACCTTGGCAAATATGGCATTTGCTGGTGAATTTAAATAAATAAATAAAAAGTTTGTAAGCTTTAACTTGATAGTAAGTACTAAATCCAACATAATTCATTTTAAAATCTAGAATAAGAACGAGAAGAAAATCAATTGCAGGAAAAAAAAAGAGACATGTTCCGACCTTAAATTTATTACATTGTTAGATTCGATATATTTGAGATATTGACTGCTTTGACCGTCGTATGAATCCTTACTGATTGTCCTTAAAAGGCACTTTGTTGAGTTGAGAAAAAAAGATGATGCTCATAAACAGTTTTTAGTCTCAGAAGTAATGTGAGACTTTTTGGTGGGATGAAACAAAACATACACTGAAAGAAACCAAAGAAGTAATGCTTTTAAAATTCTACAAGATGTATAATTTCATATGGATATGTTATCTTTAACTTCTAACGTCTATTCTGCATTCCTAAACCAAAAGAGGCAAAGTTATAAGAAAACCTAGAGAAAATGCACCAAAAATAAGGAGGCTAAATTAGTAGTTTAGCATCTCTTTTGGTCAAAATCTACAAATGAGCATTACCTTAGTGTTTTTGTCTAAAGGATGCCAGAAATGAGAAAAATAAAATACTTATAAGCTAATACGTTGTCTTGCCCTGACGAAGAGATGATGCATTTTTAATAAATAGAATTAAAGAATATAAGGTAGTTTTGGTTTTATTTTCTGTCTTTTATTTTTCTTTTTACTATATGATGCTTTGGTTTGTCATAGATGATGATTGCTTTAGAGAACGGGAAGTCACCACCCCAGTTTTGTTGAGGTAATAACAGCAGAATGCATGAGACTGAGAGCAGATTCCATCTTTTTGACTTCTTGCTGGTTAGTACGGGGGCTGAACACCATTTTATTTGCATTTCACACCTACTTTGGAACGACAAAATCATAGGTTTAATTCGTTGCCATGCGTGCAAGAATTCGGGACCCTACCATTTACTTTGGTCTTTTCAGGATATCTATAGTGTCCATCACCTCCAAACATGTCAAAGATGAATACAGGGAAGCTCGTGAACTCCTCACTCTTTAGCTATTATGATTTAATAGCAACATTAATCATTTCAACTTTTTTAAATGTGGTTCAAAGACTTGTACATGATGCATCAAAACACGCCTATAATTTCACACACCCAAAAAAACACGATACTATATAATCTTGAAAAAAAACAATAACAAAGCCTTTAAATGAAGTGAGCTAAAGTCAATTAAAAATTGGTGAGTAGTATTCATAGTTTGTTTTGTTAATGATTAATATGTGTCGAGAACTTGATTACTTTAGAGGAATCTTTCTTTTTAATTATTTTTTTTCATCATAAAATTTAAATTTAAAATCTTCGGACCAAATAATATAACTCAGACCAATGACACGACCAAACTTGAAAAGAAAATAAGAAGAAAATAAAAAGACACATAAAACTTACACTTTAATTTCGGAGATTGCAACTTCAAGAGCATAAAAGCTTACAGTACACAAAACTGCAACATTTGCAACAGAAAACTCACGGGTCCATTCAAACTATAAATCTTAGATAACATCCATGTATGAAAAAAAAATCTCTTTTCTTCTTTTATTTTTTCTTTGCTGCTATCATGCCAAGATTGGCGTGGAAGGGTCATTATTATCTGCAATGATTCTATACTCGAAAAAAGAAGCCACACCCTACAAATAGACAGCTTTGGAATTTAGACTTATCAATTTGTGTTGTATATATAGGTCAACATCTTAATCATTTGGCTATTTTCTTCTTCCTTTTCTGTTTTACGCCTTATAGCCATCTTGTATTCTGGCATTCATACAAGTCAAAATGAAAGTTTTGCATAAAACTGTCAATTTACTAAGCGGACATTGGAAATAGGTCTCCTGCAGTTATACAAGAATACTGTATAGTCTTTATTTGATGCAGTTGATAATCCAAGGGCCAAAAACTTGAAAACAACATTTATTTCAGTAATTCATAATGAAAAATAAATCTCAACGGCTTGGATCTCATGCAGAAGATCTTAATCCGCTAACTCCTTGGAGGGTTGGTGCAGTACAAACGTTTCAATCAAATGACATGGTAATAAAAAAAATTGCATCCTATCTCTATAGTTTCCAACCATGATTTTTTTTCCAATTATAAATACATTATAAAAATTACAAAAGTAAAACAAAATTTGGGATCACTAAATCAGATAGGCAAATGTTAACGAAATGTTTCCTTTCTATGCCCTTTGGTTGTGGGAAGATAATAGGTGAGAAATGAAATAATTTTGTAGTTGAATAAACAGAGAAAAACTACATTTTTTTTCTTTTGTTGTTTGAGTAAATAATTAGATTAAAGGAAATATACACTAAAAAATAAATAAATTGTAATTGGATCCTTAACCGTTTACAACTTTTGTAATTGGATGCTTAGAATTAGTAAAGCTGTAACATTGTTTTTTTGCAGTCTCAAACCACCATAAACTAACTCCAAGACTTAATTACAAAAATTGTAGAAGGTCAGTAACCCAATTACAATTTTTTTTCCAGTTTATAAATCTAGTTAAAAATGTTGAGGACCTATTAATATATTAAACCTAAACCTTTTCTTGTTAAAAAATGACAGTTTGTGGTTTATGTTACAAATTATAGAGGCCGAACCAAACAAAAAAATTACAAGATTAAAAATCCAATTACATTATTTTTTTAATTTGAAGATCTAATAGAAAATGCTCAAAATGAAAAATCCTCCTTAATTTTTTAACCTTAAAACAAATTAGACATTGTTTTGGAAGGACATCTGGTGCAAAAGTAAAGAGCAACAACTTTCCATGGCCACCAACCACTGCACAGGCAATGTGGTTACGCTTGTTGACTTTATCAAAAGGTAACATACACACTTCCATCTATCACGTCTTCCTTTATTATTTCCTTATAAGCCCCCCATATCCCCTTCATCAATCATCTTGAACAATTAGCTAGTGACTTTCAGCAAGTAGAAAGAAAAAAGGAACCAAGTTTCCTTACTACACCTTCCACATAAACAACCACAACATTTTCTTATGCTTCTCTTCTCACAACAGTGACTCTGTTGCACTGGAATGAATCTTCCTCACAGCACTTCATAATCACAATCTTTGTTCCCTTCTCCAATGTCAATGCTAGAAAATGCCACCTTGGCCAAAGCACCTGCAAAATCCAATCAGGAATATCAGTTTTCAGAATATCTACATGCAAAAGTCTACTAGGTCGGCATAGTAGCAAGAGTTTAGATAATTTGTGTGAGATCTTAGGTTCAAATTATATATATATATATTTTCCATGGGTCTTTTTCTTTGAAGATAATTTTGTTTTGAGTTACGGTTGAACACTAAATGGGTACATCTCTTTAAGGGGAAATTCGAATCTTGTTCATCGTAAGACTAACCCCTTCTGCTGCAAGACATAATCCCCATTTGTCAAACTCGGTGTTCTACAAAAGAATATCCATCTGCCAAAATGCGCAGCATCAATGGAAAGTTGAAGTACTCATCATATTATCCTCAATCTCCATTCTCAGCATTCGAAGCTCCCAACGATGGTAACATTAGCAATAACAAAGAAGCAACAACGCCATCATCTCTCAGCAGAATCAGTCCACTCATTTTACTGGTCATAATAGTTCTAGCAGTTATCTTCTTCGTCTACGGACTCGTCCATTTGATTCTGTGGTTTTTCATGAAGAGGCCATTATCACCTTCATCTCTCTATAGCTACTCCAACAGGTTCCACGAAAATTCCACGCGCTCCCGTGTTCTCCAAAGGCAGCTTCAGCAACTCTTCCGCTTGCATGATTCGGGTCTCGACCAAGCCCTCATAGACGCTCTACCCGTTTTCTATTACCAAGAATTGTTGGGGTCGAAGGAACCGTTCGACTGTGCCGTGTGTTTGTGCGAGTTCTCCAAGGAAGACAAGCTGAGGTTGCTTCCTATGTGCACGCACGCCTTCCACATGAACTGTCTTGACATGTGGCTCCTCTCGAATTCCACGTGTCCTCTTTGCAGGGCATCTCTGTCCGAGTATATGGAGAATCAGAATCAGAATCAGAATTCAATGCTTAATGTTGGAAATTCCAACTCTTTGGTTTTGCCCAGAGGTGAAGAAGAGAATAATGGGTGTTCAGATAGTCAAAGATCAGTGGGGAAAAGGGTGTTTTCTGTTAGACTTGGAAAATTTAGAAACAGTGGAGTGGAGGGTGGAGAGGTGGGAGGGGATGGTGGTTGTAGTTTGAATGAGAGGAGATGCTACTCTATGGGTTCGTATCGGTATGTGGTTCGTGATTTGAATTTGCAAGTAGTGTTATCTCATGGTGATGATGTTTTGGAAAATGGGAATGTGGAGGGGAAGAGGATAGGGGACTCAACCAAAGGTGAGAGCTTCTCTGTTTCCAAGATATGGCTTTGGTCCAAGAACACCACATTTCATGACTCTAATGCACCTTTCCCTTGATTAGTTCTTGCTCTAAGAATTGCATCATAAGAGCTAAGCGTGTGTTTGGTTAAACAGCTTTTATTTTTCGCGGTGCCGGCAAGGTAACTCTTTGTTGCTTCTGATTTTTCAATTATTCATTGTGATTTTGGGAGCTGAAATTGATTGTGGTTGGTATCCAAACACACACTAAGAACAAGGTTGAAACATGTGAGGAAGCTAGATTTTCTATCAAGAATTGCATGGAAATATCATATACCATTATATACTCAGGTTTATGTTAGATGATACTAGTATTTGGGCGGGATTCTTTTTATCTCTCTCCACTTAGTACTCGAATTACATTGATCTAGGTTGAAAAGAATGGTTCCAGCATTTCAAGCTGTTGGGAGGATTTTTATTCTGGATCATTGATATGAGAAAGAAGTATTGTAACAAATTCTGAGTAAAATTGTTCGATAACATTGTGCCAAGAAAAAAAAAAAAAAAAAAGAGTCCAGTAATGATATTCTAAAATTTGCATGCCAGAGAGGTGTCGTGATACACTGTTACTCTTCAACCTGCCAAATCTTTCCCAATCAACTAGAAAAATTACATACTTTTGAGGAATGTATTAATTAGATCTAATTTTAAAAGTTTAACAGGAATTGATACCTTACATTCTGTATCACTTGAAAAATGATTAATTTATCAACATATCATAAAACCATTAAAATTATGCATCAGGTAACTCTTCCTTATTAAATGTCTTATTTTCAAGTTCCAACGTTAGCATTGACAGTTGACACGTTGTCCATCACCAATGGACCTAAAAGCTCCATACACAATTTGATAAGTAGACACAAATTCATCTTCATTATTCCATATATCCATTGCAACTTGATTTGTGCCCAAAGTAAAATATTTGCCTTCACTTTTCCATATTTAGTCTCAATCTTAGAATATACATAGAATTTATGCTTTTAAAATTATTTGTTATAAAATTTCAATTCTAACATAAAAGTTATATATTTTTTGTTCATGGATAAATATAATTTTAATAATAATATAAATAAATATTAAGATGAACAAATATTGCTCACTGTTTTACAATTTTTTTTCCTTCCAATCGTGATTTTAAACTCTCCTTAATCTAGACATGGGTCCAATTGAATAAAACGAGTGATGAACTTCTAACATTAAGTAGTATCTTGGTAAAAGAAAAATAGTGTTATGCATTATACTGCGTCATCATTTTATTTTATTTTTAATTATTTTAAAATTAAATATTAAAATAAGATAAATTAGTATATAAACTAAAATGAAAGCAAAATTACAGGGGGGGAAATAAAGTAACATATTTACAAGAAAAAAATATTTAAGTCTTAAATATAATATGTAAATTAATTTAAAATAATATAAAATAAAAATCTTAAATAACAAAAAAAATCCTTTAATAATCATACATTTTCTCAACATTTCATTTTTTTTTATACGCATTGTATTCCCATTCAACTGGAAAATTACACTTTTGAAAACAAAAAAGCCAAAGCAAGTGCGTGGAAGCTTTGAGTCAGTAGATAGACAGGGACAACCGGTCTCCACTGTTAAAAAAAATCAAGGTAAATATTAATTGTATTTTAATGTTTTTGTAATTCTTTTTTCATACCTTCTTTTCTATACAATTTAATATTAACGTTTAAATATATTTGTATATTTTTTCTATGTTTGAGATTGAATTTTTTTTTTATCTTAATGGGACGCATAAACACATTTGTCTCTAAATTAGACAGAAAGAAAAAAGTAACTATTTATCTAAAAATATAATTTATTAATAAAATTGTAAGAGGATAAATTAATTTGAAATAAAAATGAAAATTTTTAATTTAGTTTATAAATATATAAAAAAATATGATAAATTAATTCAATAAATAATTTAATAAGAAATTAATTATTAAATTTAATATCAAATAAGTTATAAAAATATAATTTATCATTAAATTCATCCTTAATAATAAATTTTACCAATAAAATAATTTCATAAATTTAATGATTAATTTTTACATTTTAAATATTAATTTAACATGGTATCATTTCTTAGCCAAATTACGAATTTGGCTATTTATATATATAAATAGAAAGTGTGTGGGATTCGGAGAAAGTGGGTTTTGTGACAAATTTCTCCATTTGGGGTGCTTTTATAAACTATTTCCCCATATGAGGTCCTTTTCAAAGTTTTTCTGTGAGGCGTTGTTTTTTACGTTATTTACATGCATGCACCACATAAATTGCCCATGGAAGTAGGGGTAGGTAAGCGGGTCAGCCCGCCCCGCCTGCATAAACCCGCATTGACAGCGGACCGGGTCAGTTCGTCCCGCAGACCCCACGGGTCAAACAGGCCAATCCGCAGACCTAATTTTAAAAGAATTTTAATTTTAATAAAAATACAATACAATAAAATTAAGTTCAATACAAATATAAATAAAATCTCAATAATTCGTCAATTACATCAATAAAATAAATAATGTCTTAACAAAAGAAAATTCAAGTAATAAATCTAAAATATGAAATTTAAACATCTCCAACAACAAATGATTTCATATCTGAAGTAACTTGAGCCTTTTCATCTCTTATGTGAGTTATTTTTTATAATAAAAATATATTGAAATATCTTTAAAAATATTTATTTAACAATTATTTTTTGCTTAAATGATAAAAATTAATATTTTTATTATTTACAGCTTGCAGATATGAAAATGATAAATTAAAAGAGAAAAAAATCGAGAAAATATCAAAAGGAAGATTTTTAGTATGTTATCACTTATCTTTTTTATTTTAATCTTTTATTTATCTTATCTTATCCTTTTTATCTTTATCATCTTTTAATTTAAATCTTTTATTTTTATCTTTAAATCTTTATCTTATCTAATATATTTAAATTTTAAAGTGAAAAAGAGAAAATCAAACCTAATATAATTGGGTCAAAGTCACATAAATCAAACTTAATGCGAGTTGCGGGCAACCCACGGACTCCGCGGGCCAAACCCGCATAGTCGGCGGGTTAAGCGGGGTGGGCCAAAAAATATAACATAACCATAAACCGTTTAAAAAAATTGGTCCGTAACCCGCACGGACCGCGAGCCCCGCAGGACAGTCCATGGACCTAAGCCCGTTTACCCACCCCTAAGTGGAAGTGGCGAGTTTGCTATTTGCGAAGGAGTCGCCTGTGGCAATGGCGATATCGCCATGCATAGGGAACCGCCAGTCAAACTGGCGAGTTCCACACCACAAGAGTAGGCTCGGGCTTTCAGGCTTTGCAGTGATGGCTCAGGCTTTTCTGGCTTTGCAGGGATGGCAGGCACATGCAACTAAAGGGAAATTGCCACTCCTATGGGCGAGTTAGCCTAAATTGGAGTTGCCAATGGTATTGGCGAGTTAGGCGTGGGAGGTGCCAGCATCATTGACGATTTAGTGTGTTTATATACGTCAATCTTCCTTCAGTGTGTGTTGCGGTTTTTTGAAAAGCTCTCAACGCAAAATTTCCTTCTTCACGTTTCACGTTTACATTTGTTTTGCCATAAGCTTTCCAAATTTGGTGGTTCAGGTTTAAATTTGTTAGATTCGAAATTTGCAATCAAATAATTTGTAGTATCAATATTTTGAGTCAAGTAATTTTTTTTAATGTGAAGTTTTGAATAATTTTTTAATTAAATTAGCTTTATATTTCATATGGTTGTTGGTGTGTGTCTAAAATAAAAGAAATTTGTACCATCATCTTTATTTGGAGAAAATATTTTGAGTCCGAAAATTTTATTTTGAATTTCAAGTTTTTAGTATATTTTTAATTAGATTAGGTTAGTGTTGATGTTTTGTTAGTGTGTTAAAAATTGATCAAGTGTGTACTTTTAAAAGTTTTTAAAACTAAAAAATTTTGTACCATCATATTTATTTGAAGTATTTTGAGTGTGGAATTTTTTTAATATGAGGTTGTAGTAATATTTTTTTTAATTAGATTAGGTTGATGTTAATGATTTGTTGGTATATGGTAAAAATTTATGAGCGTTGAACTTGAATGGTATTTAAAATTTCAATATGAAGCGTGTAGTATGTAATTAATATGTGTACTTTTAAAGTGTTGTTTAGTTCTGTGTTTTTAATTTATACTTTTAAGTTTTTGGCATCATTTTTATTTTAATGTATTTGTAGTAATTTTTTAATTATGTTTATTTATTTAGAAGTTATTATTGTTAAGATTAATTATTTATAATATTAACTTTGGTTATGGTTTATTTTGCCTTTAAAATTAGTTCGTTGGAATCGTTTATGTTTTTTAAGTATCTACCATTATATTTATTTAAAGTTAATAGTTTTTGTATAGAATAACATTATAATGTCAAGGTCCAGTAAAGAGACTTTTTGTGATTTTATTTTATTATTTTGAATTTATTATGATTAATTATTTAAAATATTGTTTTTGTAGGTACATTATGAATTCGGTTATAACAGTATTATATTTCAATGGAAGGGTATATGAAGATAATGATGGTGTAATATTTGAAGGCAGTAAAAAAGCGATTCAGATTAAACGTAGAATTAGTTTCAATACTTTGAAGAAAAAAAATTGGAGATAAGGTAAACTTAGAAAATAATGAAATTATTTGTGCTATCACTTGTAGATTTTTAGTGTATGGAAAATATGTTGCGTTACAGATTTGTGATGACGAAGATGTTGAAACCATGCTCGAAAGTTTTCAACAACAAGATCAAATGTCAGTTCTGGAATTGTACATACAAAAGGATGTGGCTGGTGGTTCTATGTTTCATTCTGCAAATTCACTTACATCATGTGGAAATAATTTATCTAATAATGAGGAGCAACCGCCAAGAAATGTGAACAATTTACATGGTGATGATGATGATGATGATTATCTTGTGTCTAACTCAAATGTGGAAGAGTCTGTAGACGAAGATGATAGTACTAACGGTATATCTGATACAGACGATGAAATCACCGACATGATTCAACCAGGAAGAATTGTTCACCCAGCAAAAGGTATAATTTCCTAATAAAAAATAAGTGAATACATTTATTATTTGACGATAATTGTATTTAATTTGAATTATTTTTTTGGACTATTAGGTGTACAAGGAATTCAAAATCCATTTTGGAATGATGCTTTGCATTATAATAATATCAACTGGAGTCATCCTGATGAGGAGGACATTTGTGGTTTGGAGATGCCATCCAGTTTTAATGTTGGGCAAGAATTATATGTTGGCAATGATTTTGATAGTAAAAATGCGGTTAAGAAGGCAGTCAAACAATATGTTATAAAAGTGCATCAAAGTTTCAAAATGGTTGAAAGCAAATGGAATAAGTATGTCGTTTGTTGCTTGAATAAAAATGCATATTGTCCTTGCCCTTTCTATATGAGGGCAATTTTATGTAAAAAAACTGATTTATGGAAAGTCACTCAATGGGGTGGACCACACACATGTCTCAATATGACCATGATCCAAGATCACGAGAAGTTTGATTCAAATTTAATTGTCAATTGTGTAGTAGGTACATATTTTATGTTCATATTATGTTATTCTTTAGTGTTAATTGTAATTTAAATTTTGGTATTCTATTGACAGGCATGATCAGAGAAGATTCATCAATAAAAGTTTCTTTGATTCAAGAGAGGATTAACAGTGAATTTGCGTACAAGGTGTCGTACAAAAAAGCTTGGTTGGCGAAACAAAAAGTCATTGCAGTAGAATATGGCGATTGAGAAGAGTCATATGCGAAACTGTCGTTGTGGCTAACACACATGCAAAATCATTCTCTTGGATCATATTTTCAAATATTACATGATGATTTTATTATTGGGAATACGGTTAGTCGCAAACATCGTCAGTTTCATAAAGTGTTTTGGACTTTTATTCAATGTAAAAAGGCTTTCAAGTATTGTAAGCCAATCATACAAGTTGACGGCACACATTTGTATGGCAAATACCGTGGGACCCTCTTAGCGTTAGGCCATGGATATTCAGTGGTTGCGAAGGACACTCGGGAATAGGTTGTTACATTCCAAATTGGCGCAACACTCTATCGGGTTGGTGCCACTCAACAACATGGAAACAAATGAGTGGCACCACTGCGCACCACGCTACACTACCAACCAAACAAATTGGAGGCAACGTCGACATAACAGTTGATGTGTAAGGTTCCCACAGAAACTGCATACAATAACACAATTGTTAATTTTGACTTAAACATGATATTTTATTTATTATTTAACGAATACATAACGATCTTCTTACCTCATGTCGTTTCATGATATCCAATTTGCGACGAAAAACTATCAGATCATCATTGTCAATATGCTGGTTTCCACGTCGCAGCCACCTACAAAAAAAATATGAAATAATTAGTGGCGACGTGTTACATTATTTATTATTTTCAAATGAAATCTTATTTTTAAAACAACTAACCTGTGTCTGAGTGGTTTATTTTTTATTACGGGAGGAGTCCTCTTTGGAGCCAAAGTCATGTAGCGTTCCTATGCCCACATTTGGATTAAGATGCACATACCTCCAATTGATTTAATTTTGTAATCGGTGGCGCTGGGCATCTCTATATAAATAAGCAAGCACGACAGGTCTCCATGCATACGTGCTGCACTGTTCAAGTCATGTAAAAATTGGAGGTACCTTAGGGAAACTTTATTGCTACTTTTGTCAACAAATAGAACACCTCTTATGAATATGAGGATCCATGCACGGGTAAACCTCTGTAGTTGTTCTACGTTACCGTCATGAATATTTATTTGTGAAAAATGGTGAACCAGCCAACTTAATTTGACCACACTGCCTTGAAGTTCACCTTCCTGTGATCTAACTCCCAACAATTCTTCACACAATTCAACCCAATCAAGATTAGTTTGACCAATTAATGGTGCCCCATCAACACACAGACCATAATACAGAGACGTCTTGAAGAGTAATCGTACTCTCTCCGCATCTCATGTGAAACGTATGTGTTTCGGGCCTCCATCTTTCAATCAAGGCAGTAATTAATGACGAATTTATTTTTAGGTAGTCCATCTTCATTATCCAATAAAAACCTAGATTGTCGAAGCAGATGAATAATTTTCTTTGGTATTTCTTCTTGTCCTTGATAGATGGGGACAACTCGTCTGATATGTAATTTTCTGTCTGATTCCTCATTCCAAACATTTTCTGAAACATGCTTAGCTTGCATCCATAAAACGTCTCCATCTATTGGACCAGACTTAATCTGTATACTAGATGAACATGACGACGAAGATGTCATTGATACTGTAAAATAAAATATAATACAAAAAATTGACAACAAAAATTTTACATTAAAAAAATTAACTACACTTACAAAAAATCAATTAAATATACATATCACATAATTAAAATTTGAATAAATAACAAAATACATCAATTTGAACAAATAACAAAATTAAAAACTAAATACCTACATAAATTTAAAGAAATGACCAAATTAAAATACATAACAAAATTAAACATTAAAACACGTACATAAATTTAACACAACAAAAGTTAAAAAACTAACTAAAATACTCTACAAATAACAAAATTAAATACCTACATAAATTTAAATAAATGATCAAACTAAAATACATAACAAAATTAAAAATTAAAACAGTACATAAATTTAACACAACAAAACTTAAAATACTAACTAAAATACTCTACAAATAATAAAATTAAAAATTAAATACCTACATAAATTTAAATAAATGACCAAACTAAAATACGTAACAAAATTAAAAATGAAAACATGTACATAAATTTAACACAACAAAACTTAAAATAATAACTAAAATACTCTACAAATAACAAAATTAAACATAAATACCTACATAAATTTAAATAAATGACCAAATTAAAATACATAACAAAATTAAAAATTTAAACACATACATAAATTTAACACAACAAAACTTAAAATACTAACTAAAATACTCTACAAATAACAAAATTAAAAATTAAATACCTACATAAATTTAAATAAATGACCAAATTAAAATTCATACAAAATTAAAAATTTGAACACATACATAAATTTAAAACAACAAAACTTAAAATACTACCTAAAATAATCTACAAATAACAAAATTAAAAATTAAATACCTACACAAATTTAAATAAATGACCAAATTAAAATACATAACAAAATTAAAAATTTAAACACGTACATAAATTTAACACAACAAAACTTAAAATACTACCTAAAATACTCTACAAATAATAAAATTAAAAATTAAAATACCAACATAAATTTAAATAAATGACCAAATTAAAATACGTACATAACAAAATTATAAAATAAAACATGTACATAAATTTAACACAACAAAACTTAATTTACTAACTAAAATACTCTACAAATAACAAAATTAAATATTAAAATACCTACATAAATTTAAATAAATGACCAATTTTTTTCCAATTATTAAAATTTAAATTAAATAACATATATTTTACAAAAAAAAATTAAAATAAATCAAAAAATTACTATGGAATAAAAAATTTAAACAATGTATTTATATAAAATTAATAAAGTATCATATATTTCAATAAAAACTATAAATAAGTAAACTAAATGATATTCACATTCTAACTAAACCTAAAATACCATATATATAATACAAATAATATCATACAAACCTAATAAATCTAAACCAACTAATAATAACATAACAACTAAAATTAACGTACAAATAATTTTATCACAAATAATAACATACAAATTTAAAAAATCTTAACAAAATCATATTAATAAATCAACTACAACTAACGTACAAATAATAATATACCAATTCAAATTTGTAACATATACATATAACACAAATAATATTAATATTTCAACGTACTATTTAAAATTTAAAAGTACCACCTAACATCAACAAACGTAGCATATGTATATATAAAACAATTAATACCATACTAATTTACAAAATTTAAAGAAAATAATATTATCAAATTAACTAAAACTAACCTAACATATATATATATATATATATATATATATATATATATATATATATAACAACTAATAACATACAATTTAAAAAACCTAACTTAAATAATATTAATATATCAACTAAAGTTACCAAGTTAAGAAATACGTACCAAAAACACAGAAACCAGGAGAGAAATCACGTAATAGGGAGAACAAAGCATTGTCCTACAAAGATAAACAAACTTAACGTAAATAATTTTTCATATATCAACTAAAAT